>NC_086100.1:3649608-3803269 GCF_963921235.1 Mobula hypostoma | reverse complement strand
AGAGGAGGTGTGAGGGGACGGGGTGGAGACGTGTCTCTACCAGAGGAGGTGTGAGGGGACGGGGTGGAGACGTGTCTCTACCAGAGGAGGTGTGAGGAGACCGTGTGGAGACGTGTCTCTACCAGAGGAGATGTGAGGAGACCGGGTGGAGATACGTCTCTATCAGAGGAGGTGTGAGGGGACGGGGTGGAGACGTGTCTCTACCAGAGGAGGTGTGAGGGGACGGGGTGGAGACGTGTCTCTACCAGAGGAGGTGTGAGGAGACCGTGTGGAGACGTGCCTCTACCAGAGGAGGTGTGAGGAGACCGTGTGGAGACGTGTCTCTACCAGAGGAGGTGTGAGGGGACGGGGTGGAGATACGTCTCTATCAGAGGAGGTGTGAGGGGACGGGGTGGAGACGTGTCTCTACCAGAGGAGGTGTGAGGGGACGGGGTGGAGACGTGTCTCTACCAGAGGAGGTGTGAGGGGACGGGGTGGAGACGTGTCTCTACCAGAGGAGGTGTGAGGGGACGGGGAGGAGACGTGTCTCTACCAGAGGAGGTGTGAGGGGACGGGGTGGAGACGAGTCTCCACCAGAGGAGGTGTGAGGGGACAGGGTGGAGACGTGTCTCTACCAGAGGAGGTGTGAGGGGACGGGGTGGAGACGTGTCTCTACCAGAGGAGGTGTGAGGGGACGGGGTGGAGACGTGTCTCTACCAGAGGAGGTGTGAGGGGACGGGGTGGAGACGTGTCTCTACCAGAGGAGGTGTGAGGGGACGGGGTGGAGACGTGTCTCTACCAGAGGAGGTGTGAGGGGACGGGGTGGCGATACGTCTCTACCAGAGGAGGTGTGAGGGGACGGGGAGGAGACGTGTCTCTACCAGAGGAGGTGTGAGGCGACGGGGTGGAGATACGTCTCTACCAGAGGAGGTGTGAGGGGACGGGGAGGAGACGTGTCTCTACCAGAGGAGGTGTGAGGCGACGGGGTGGAGATACGTCTCTACCAGAGGAGGTGTGAGGGGACGGGGTGGAGACGTGTCTCTACCAGAGGAGATGTGAGGGGACGGGGTGGAGATACGTCTCTACCAGAGGAGGTGTGGGGGGACGGGGTGGAGATACGTCTCTATCAGAGGAGGTGTGAGTGGACGGGGTGGAGACGTGTCTCTACCAGAGGAGGTGTGAGGCGACGGGGTGGAGATACGTCTCTACCAGAGGAGGTGTGAGGGGACGGGGTGGAGACGTGTCTCTACCAGAGGAGGTGTGAGGGGACGGTGTGGCAATACGTCTCTATCAGAGGAGGTGTGAGGGGACGGGGTGGAGATACGTCTCTACCAGAGGAGGTGTGAGGGGACGGGGTGGAGACGTGTCTCTACCAGAGGAGGTGTGAGGAGACCGTGTGGAGACGTGTCTCTACCAGAGGAGGTGTGAGGGGACGGGGTGGAGACGTGTCTCTACCAGAGGAGGTGTGAGGAGACCGGGTGGAGATACGTCTCTATCAGAGGAGGTGTGAGGGGACGGGGTGGAGACGTGTCTCTACCAGAGGAGGTGTGAGGAGACCGTGTGGAGACGTGTGTCTACCAGAGGAGGTGTGAGGGGACGGTGTGGCGATACGTCTCTACCAGAGGAGGTGCGAGGGGACGGGGTGGAGACGTGTCTCTACCAGAGGAGGTGTGAGGGGACGGGGTGGAGACGTGTCTCTACCAGAGGAGGTGTGAGGGGACGGGGTGGAGACGTGTCTCTACCAGAGGAGGTGTGAGGGGACGGTGTGGAGACACGTCTCTACCAGAGGAGGTGTGAGGGGACGGGGTGGAGACGTGTCTCTACCAGAGGAGGTGTGAGGAGACCGTGTGGAGACGTGTGTCTACCAGAGGAGGTGTGAGGGGACGGGGTGGAGACGTGTCTCTACCAGAGGAGGTGTGAGGGGACGGGGTGGAGATACGTCTCTACCAGAGGAGGTGTGAGGGGACGGGGTGGAGATACGTCTCTACCAGAGGAGGTGTGAGGGGACGGGGTGAAGACGTGTCTCTACCAGAGGAGATGTGAGGGGACGGGGTGGAGACGTGTCTCTACCAGAGGAGGTGTGGGGGGACGGGGTGGAGACGTGTCTCTCCCAGAGGAGGTTTGTGGGTACGGGGTGGAGATATGTCTCCACCAGAGGAGGTGTGAGGGGACGGGGTGGGGACGTGTCTCTACCAGAGGAGGTGTGAGGGGACGGGGTGGAGACTTGTCTCTACCAGAGGAGGGGTGAGTGGACGGTGTGGAGATATGTCTCCACCAGAGGAGGTGTGAGGGGACGGGTTGGAAACGTGTCTCTACCAGAGGAGGTGTGAGGGGACGGGGTGGAGACGTGTCTCTACCAGAGGAGGTGTGAGGGGGCGGGGTGGAGACTTGTCTCTACCAGAGGAGGGGTGAGTGGACGGTGTGGAGATATGTCTCCACCAGAGGAGGTGTGAGGGGACGGGTTGGAAACGTGCCTCTACCAGAGGAGGTGTGAGGGGGCGGGGTGGAGACTTGTCTCTACCAGAGGAGGTGTGAGGGGACGGGGTGGAGATATGTCTCCACCAGAGGAGGTGTGAGGGGACGGGTTGGAGACGTGTCTCTACCAGAGGAGGTGTGAGGGGACGGGGTGGAGACGTGTCTCTACCAGAGGAGGTGTGAGGGGACGGGGTGGAGACGTGTTTCTACCAGAGGAGATGTGAGGGGACGGTGTGGCGATACGTCTCTACCAGAGGAGGTGCGAGGGGACGGTGTGGATATACGTCTCTACCAGAGGAGGTGCGAGGGGACGGGGTGGAGACGTGTCTCAACCAGAGGAGGTGCGAGGGGACGGGGTGGAGACGTGTCTCTCCCAGAGGAGGTGTGAGGGGACGGGGTGGAGATACGTCTCCACCAGAGGAGGTGTGAGGGGACGGGGTGGGGACGTGTCTCTACCAGAGGAGGTGTGAGGGGACGGGGTGGAGACTTGTCTCTACCAGCGGAGGTGTGAGTGGACGGGGTGGAGACGTGTCTCTACCAGAGGAGGTGAGAGGGGACGGGTGGAGACTTGTCTCTACCAGCGGAGGTGTGAGGGGACGGGGTGGAGACTTGTCTCTACAGCGGAGGTGTGAGTGGACGGGGTGGAGACGTGTCTCTACCAGAGGAGGTGTGAGGGGACAGGGTGGAGATACTTCTCCACCAGAGGAGGTGTGAGGGGACGGGGTGGAGATGTGTCTCTACCAGAGGAGGTGTGAGGGGACGGGGTGGAGACGTGCCTCTACCAGAGGAGGCGTGAGGGGACGGGGTGGAGACGTGTCTCTACCAGAGGAGATGTGAGGAGACCGGGTGGAGATACGTCTCTATCAGAGGAGGTGTGAGGGGACGGGGAGGAGACGTGTCTCTACCAGAGGAGGTGTGAGGGGACGGGGTGGAGATACGTCTCTACCAGAGGAGGTGTGAGGGGACGGGGTGGAGACGTGTCTCTACCAGAGGAGGTGTGAGTGGACGGGGTGGAGACGTGTCTCTACCAGAGGAGGTGTGAGGGGACGGGGTGGAGACGTGTCTCTACCAGAGGAGGTGTGAGGGGACGGGGTGGAGACGTGTCTCTACCAGAGGAGGTGCGAGGAGACCGGGTGGAGACGTGTCTCTACCAGAGGAGGTGTGAGGGGACAGGGTGGGGATATGTCTCTACCAGAGGAGGTGTGAGGGGACGGGGTGGAGACGTGTCTCTACCAGAGGAGGTGTGAGGGGACGGGTTGGAAACGTGTCTCTACCAGAGGAGATGTGAGGGGACGGTGTGGCGATACGTCTCTACCAGAGGAGGTGTGAGGGGACGGTGTGGAGATACGTCTCTACCAGAGGAGGTGTGAGGGGACGGGGTGGAGTCGTGTCTCTACCAGAGGAGGTGCGAGGGGACGGGGTGGAGATGTGTCTCTACCAGAGGAGGTGTGAGGGGACAGGGTGGGGATATGTCTCTACCAGAGGAGGTGTGAGGGGACGGGGTGGAGTCGTGTCTCTACCAGAGGAGGTGCGAGGGGACGGGGTGGAGATGTGTCTCCACCAGAGGAGGTGTGAGGGGACGGGGTGGAGACGTGTCTCTACCAGAGGAGGTGTGAGGGGACAGGGTGGGGATATGTCTCTACCAGAGGAGGTGTAGGGTGACAGGGAGGAGA
Source organism: Mobula hypostoma (assembly GCF_963921235.1). Classification (NCBI taxonomy): domain Eukaryota; kingdom Metazoa; phylum Chordata; class Chondrichthyes; order Myliobatiformes; family Myliobatidae; genus Mobula; species Mobula hypostoma. The sequence goes on along the minus strand of NC_086100.1, from coordinate 3,799,142 downwards.
TGTGTCTCTACCAGTGGAGGTGTGAGGGGACGGGGTGGAGACGTGTTTCTACCAGAGGAGATGTGAGGGGACGGTGTGGAGATACGTCTCTACCAGAGGAGGTGCGAGGGGACGGGGTGGAGACGTGTCTCTACCAGAGGAGGTGTGAGGTGACCGTGTGGAGACGTGTGTCTACCAGAGGAGGTGTGAGGGGACGGGGTGGAGACGTGTCTCTACCAGAGGAGGTGTGAGGGGACGGGGTGGAGACGTCTCTACCAGAGGAGGTGTGAGGGGACGGGGTGGAGACGTGTCTCTACCAGAGGAGGTGTGAGGGGACGGGGTGGAGATACGTGTCTCTACCAGAGGAGGTGTGAGGGGACGGGGTGGAGACGTGTCTCTACCAGAGGAGGTGTGAGGGGACGGGGTGGAGATATGTCTCTACCAGAGGAGGTGTGAGGGGACGGGGTGGAGACGTGTCTCTGCCAGAGGAGGTGTGAGGGGACGGGGTGGAGACGTGTCTCTACCAGAGGAGGTGTGAGGGACGGGGTGGAGACGTGTCTCTACCAGAGGAGGTGTGAGGGGACGGTGTGGCGATACGTCTCTACCAGAGGAGGTGCGAGGGGACGGGGTGGAGACGTGTCTCTACCAGAGGAGGTGTGAGGGGACGGGGTGGAGACGTGTCTCTACCAGAGGAGGTGTGAGGGGACGGGGTGGAGACGTGTCTCTACCAGAGGAGGTGTGAGGGGACGGGGTGGAGATACGTCTCTACCAGAGGAGGTGTGAGGGGACGGGGTGGAGACGTGTCTCTACCAGAGGAGGTGTGAGGGGACGGGGTGGAGAACGTGTCTCTACCAGAGGAGGTGTGAGGGGACGGGGTGGAGACGTGTCTCTACCAGAGGAGGTGTGAGGGGACGGGGTGGAGATATGTCTCTACCAGAGGAGGTGTGAGGGGACGGGGTGGAGACGTGTCTCTACCAGAGGAGGTGTGAGGGGACGGGGTGGAGACTTGTCTCTACCAGCGGAGGTGTGAGTGGACGGGGTGGAGACGTGTCTCTACCAGAGGAGGTGTGAGGGGACGGTGTGGAGATACTTCTCCACCAGAGGAGGTGTGAGGGGACGGGGTGGAGATACGTCTCTACCAGAGGAGGTGTGAGGGGACGGGGTGGAGACGTGTCTCTACCAGAGGAGGTGCGTGAGGGGACGGGGTGGAGACGTGTCTCTACCAGAGGAGGTGTGAGGGGACGGTGTGGAGATACGTCTCTACCAGAGGAGGTGTGAGGGGACGGGGTGGAGACGTGTCTCTCCCAGAGGAGGTGTGAGGGGACGGGGTGGAGATACGTCTCCACCAGAGGAGGTGTGAGGGGACGGGGTGGAGACGTGTCCCTACCAGAGGAGGTGTGAGGGGACGGGGTGGAGACGTGTCTCTACCAGAGGAGGTGTGAGGGGACGGGGTGGAGACGTGTCTCTACCAGAGGAGGTGTGAGGGGACGGGGTGGAGACGTGTCTCTACCAGAGGAGGTGTGAGGAGACGGGGTGGAGATACGACTCTACCAGAGGAGGTGTGAGGGGACGGGGTGGAGATACGACTCTACCAGAGGAGGTGTGAGGGGACGGGGTGGAGATACGACTCTACCAGAGGAGGTGTGAGGGGACGGGGTGGAGACGTGCCTCTACCAGAGGAGGTGTGAGGGGACGGGGTGGAGACGTGTCTCTACCAGAGGAGGTGTGAGGGGACGGGGTGGAGATACAACTCTACCAGAGGAGGTGTGAGGGGACGGGGTGGAGACGAGTCTCTACCAGAGGAGGTGTGAGGGGACGGGGTGGAGACGTGTCTCTACCAGAGGAGGTGTGAGGGGACGGGGTGGAGACGTGTCTCTACCAGAGGAGGTGTGAGGGGACGGGGTGGAGATACGACTCTACCAGAGGAGGTGTGAGGGGACGGGGTGGAGATACGTCTCTACCAGAGGAGGTGTGAGGGGACGGGGTGGAGATACGTCTCTACCAGAGGAGGTGCGAGGGGACGGGGTGGAGACGTGTCTCTACCAGAGGAGGTGTGAGGGGACGGGGTGGAGACGTGTCTCTACCAGAGGAGGTGCGAGGGGACGGGGTGGAGACGTGTCTCTACCAGAGGAGGTGTGAGGGGACGGGGTGGAGACGTGTCTCTACCAGAGGAGGTGTGAGGGGACGGGGTGGAGATACGTCTCTACCAGAGGAGGTGTGAGGGGACGGGGTGGAGACGTGTCTCTACCAGAGGAGGTGTGAGGGGACGGGGTGGAGATACGTCTCTACCAGAGGAGGTGTGAGGGGACGGGGTGGAGACGTGTCTCTACCAGAGGAGGTGTGAGGGGACGGGGTGGAGACGTGTCTCTACCAGAGGAGGTGTGAGGGGACGGGGTGGAGACGTGTCTCTACCAGAGGAGGTGTGAGGGGACGGGGTGGAGATACGTCTCTACCAGAGGAGGTGTGAGGGGACGGGGTGGAGACGTGTCTCTACCAGAGGAGGTGTGAGGGGACGGGGTGGAGACGTGTCTCTACCAGAGGAGGTGTGAGGAGACCGGGTGGAGATACGTCTCTATCAGAGGAGGTGTGAGGGGACGGGGTGGAGACGTGTCTCTACCAGAGGAGGTGTGAGGAGACCGTGTGGAGACGTGTGTCTACCAGAGGAGGTGTGAGGGGACGGTGTGGCGATACGTCTCTACCAGAGGAGGTGCGAGGTGACGGGGTGGAGACGTGTCTCTGCCAGAGGAGGTGTGAGGAGACCGTGTGGAGACGTGTGTCTACCAGAGGAGGTGTGAGGGGACGGGGTGGAGACGTGTCTCTACCAGAGGAGGTGTGAGGGGACGGGGTGGAGATACGTCTCTACCAGAGGAGGTGTGAGGGGACGGGGTGAAGACGTGTCTCTACCAGAGGAGATGTGAGGGGACGGGGTGGAGACGTGTCTCTACCAGAGGAGGTGTGGGGGGACGGGGTGGAGACGTGTCTCTCCCAGAGGAGGTGTGTGGGTACGGGGTGGAGATATGTCTCCACCAGAGGAGGTGTGAGGGGACGGGGTGGGGACGTGTCTCTGCCAGAGGAGGTGTGAGGGGACGGGGTGGAGACTTGTCTCTACCAGAGGAGGGGTGAGTGGACGGGGTGGAGACGTGTCTCTACCAGAGGAGGTGTGAGGGGACGGGGTGGAGACGTGTTTCTACCAGAGGAGGTGTGAGGGGACGGGGTGGAGACTTGTCTCTACCAGAGGAGGGGTGAGGGGACGGGGTGGAGACGTGTCTCTGCCAGAGGAGGTGTGAGGGGACGGGGTGGAGACTTGTCTCTACCAGAGGAGGGGTGAGTGGACGGGGTGGAGACGTGTCTCTACCAGAGGAGGTGTGAGGGGACGGGGTGGAGACGTGTCTCTGCCAGAGGAGGTGTGAGGGGACGGGGTGGAGACTTGTCTCTACCAGAGGAGGGGTGAGTGGACGGGGTGGAGACGTGTCTCTACCAGAGGAGATGTGAGGGGACGGGGTGGAGATACGTCTCTACCAGAGGAGGTGTGAGGGGACGGGGTGGAGATACGTCTCTACCAGAGGAGATGTGAGGGGACGGGGTGGAGACGTGTCTCTACCAGAGGAGGTGTGAGGGGACGGGGTGGAGATACGTCTCTACCAGAGGAGGTGTGAGGGGACGGTGTGGCGATACGTCTCTACCAGAGGAGGTGCGAGGGGACGGTGTGGAGATACGTCTCTACCAGAGGAGGTGTGAGGGGACGGGGTGGAGACGTGTCTCTACCAGAGGAGGTGTGAGGGGACGGGGTGGAGACGTGTCTCTACCAGAGGAGGTGCGAGGGGACGGTGTGGCGATACGTCTCTACCAGAGGAGGTGCGAGGGGACGGTGTGGAGATACGTCTCTACCAGAGGAGGTGTGAGGGGACGGGGTGGAGACGTGTCTCTCCCAGAGGAGGTGTGAGGGGACGGGGTGGAGATACGTCTCCACCAGAGGAGGTGTGAGGGGACGGGGTGGGGACGTGTCTCTACCAGAGGAGGTGTGAGGGGACGGGGTGGAGACTTGTCTCTACCAGCGGAGGTGTGAGTGGACGGGGTGGAGACGTGTCTCTACCAGAGGAGGTGTGAGGGGACGGGGTGGAGACTTGTCTCTACAGCGGAGGTGTGAGTGGACGGGGTGGAGACGTGTCTCTACCAGAGGAGGTGTGAGGGGACAGGGTGGAGATACTTCTCCACCAGAGGAGGTGTGAGGGGACGGGGTGGAGATGTGTCTCTACCAGAGGAGGTGTGAGGGGACGGGGTGGAGACGTGCCTCTACCAGAGGAGGCGTGAGGGGACGGGGTGGAGACGTGTCTCTACCAGAGGAGATGTGAGGAGACCGCGTCGAGATACGTCTCTATCAGAGGAGGTGTGAGGGGACGGGGAGGAGACGTGTCTCTACCAGAGGAGGTGTGAGGGGACGGGGTGGAGACGTGTCTCTACCAGAGGAGGTGTGAGGGGACGGGGTGGAGACGTGTCTCTACCAGACGAGGTGTGAGGAGACGGGGTGGAGATACGACTCTACCAGAGGAGGTGTGAGGGGACGGGGTGGAGATACGACTCTACCAGAGGAGGTGTGAGGGGACGGGGTGGAGACGTGTCTCTACCAGAGGAGGTGTGAGGGGACGGGGTGGAGATACGACTCTACCAGAGGAGGTGTGAGGGGACGGGGTGGAGACGTGTCTCTACCAGAGGAGATGTGAGGGGACGGGGTGGAGACGTGTCTCTACCAGAGGAGGTGTGGGGGGACGGGGTGGAGACGTGTCTCTCCCAGAGGAGGTGTGTGGGTACGGGGTGGAGATATGTCTCCACCAGAGGAGGTGTGAGGTGACGGGGTGGCGATACAACTCTACCAGAGGAGGTGTGAGGGGACGGGGTGGAGATACGTCTCTACTGGAGGAGGTGCGAGGGGACAGGGGTGGAGACGTGTCTCAACCAGAGGAGGTGCGAGGGGACGGGGTGGAGACGTGTCTCAACCAGAGGAGGTGTGAGGGGACGGGGTGGAGACGTGTCTCTATCAGAGGAGGTGTGAGGTGACGGGGTGGAGACGTGTCTCTACCAGAGGAGGTGCGAGGGGACGGGGTGGAGACGTGTCTCTACCAGAGGAGGCGTGAGGGGACGGGGTGGGGATATGTCTCTACCAGAGGAGGTGTGAGGGGCCGGGGTGGAGACGTGTCTCTATCAGAGGAGGTGTGAGGTGACGGGGTGGAGACGTGTCTCTACCAGAGGAGGTGCGAGGGGACGGGGTGGAGACGTGTCTCTACCAGAGGAGGCGTGAGGGGACGGGGTGGGGATATGTCTCTACCAGAGGAGGTGTGAGGGGACGGGGTGGTGATACGTCTCTACCAGAGGAGGTGTGAGGGGCCGGGGTGGAGACGTGTCTCTACCAGAGGAGCTGTGAGGGGCCGGGGTGGAGACGTGTCTCTACCAGAGGAGGTGTGAGGGGACGGGGTGGAGACGTGTCTCTACCAGAGGAAGTGTGAGGGGACGGGGTGGAGACGTGAGGGGACGGGGTGGCGACGTGTCTCTACCAGAGGAGTTGTGAGGGGACAGGGTGGAGACGTGTCTCTACCAGAGGAGGTGTGAGGGGACAGGGTGGAGACGTGTCTCTACCAGAGGTGGTGTGAGGGGACGGGGCGGAGACGTGTCTCCACCAGAGGAGGTGTGAGGGGACGGGGCGGAGACGTGTCTCCACCAGAGGAGGTGTGAGGGGACGGGATGGAGATACAACTCTACCAAAGGGTGTAAGAGCGGGGTCTCTTCCCTCCACTCGCCAGCAGATCACTATTGGGCAAGGTATAGCCCCCAGTCAGGATCACAGGAAGCCGTGGGAGCAGATGGTGGATGGTTGTATGAGCAGCCAGTGTATATTACAAGCCCTGGTTATGCAACCATTGATGCCAGGCAGACAATCTCTGAGGAGTATTGACAATGGGTGAGGTCACCCATCCTGTACAGACACTGCCCTGATGGCGGCAATGGTAAACCATTTCTATAGAGAAACTTGTCTTTAAAGATGCATTGAGTGATCATAAACATTCCACTCAAGAACTTTGAAAAATAGATTGGTAAAAAGCTGGAGAAACGACAGTTGATGAGGCTGAAGTAGACAGAGAAACCTTACCTCCTTGGGATAGGGGATGTAGCCTGCATAAGCCAACACGAAGGTACAGAACTGGTTGAAATCCTCCACAGTTCTTTGTCTCTTCTTTGGTGGCTAAAAATAAAACAGATGATTTGAGATTTGACAAATTACTGGGGGCAATTGACCTAACTGCTCCAGTCAACCAATAATCCCAGTGATCACCTGATCTTGCCAATGCCCCAGGTTATTCAAAGTTCGATATTGTTTAATGTAATTTCCAGTACTCCAGTGTAAAGGAGAACAAAATAATTGTTACTCTGGACCCAATGCACCACAAAGAACACAATAATTACATCCATAAAGTGACACTAGGCATACAAGTGTCTGTACATAAGGTGACTCTGACAGGAAATGATAAAATACTGGTGGTTGGGGGTGTGGAGAGGTGAGTTAGTGGGTGGAGGTGTTGATCAGCCTTACTGCTTGGGGAAAGGAATTGTTTTTGAGTCTGATGGTCCAGACCTGGATGATACGTAGCCTCCACTCTGCTAGTGCGACAAACAGTGCATGAACAGGGTGGGTGGGATCTTTCATGATACTGGAACAGGACCAGTAACGTCTTTTTGTATACATCTCCTTGAGGGCAGGGAAGGCTGGTGCCAATAACGTTTTGGGCAGTTTTGACAATCTCTTGCAGAGTGCTCCTGTCCATGCTAAAATTAAATGCCCCCATTCAATATTACCACTCTAATGGATTCTGATTCAAGTAGATGTGTGAACTGACAGGGAATTGAGGTCTTTTCCTACTCAACAGATGGGATCAGTTAGGTTGGCATGATGGTTTCACATGGAAATGACCAGGTCAAAGGTCCTGTTCCTCTGCTGTACCACTCGATGTACGAGCACAGAATCAAAGATTCAAACACTCAGAATCTGAATCAGGTTTAATATCACTGGCATATTTCATGAAATTTGTTGTCTTGTGGCAGAAATACATTGCAATACACAATAAAAAAAATCTAAGTTACAACATCTTCAGGCTCCAGTACCTCCTCCTTGATGATAGCAATGAAAAGAGTGCCTACCCTGGGTGATGGACGTGCTTAACACAATGTTGGAAAATGCACACGGTCATGCACTTTGGTAGTAGAAATAAATGTGCAGACTATTTCCTAAATGGGGAGAAAATTCAGGAATCTGAGATGCAGAGGGACTTGGGAGTCCTTGTGCCGAAAACCCTGAAGGTTAACTTGCAAGTTGAGTCAGTGGTGAGGAAGGCAAATGTCATGTTAGCATTCATTTCAAGAGGTCTAGAATACAAGAGCAGGGATGTGATGCTAAGGCTTTATAAGGCACTGGTGAGGCCTCACCTTGAGTATTGTGAACAGTTTTGTGCCCCTCATCTTAGAAAAAATGTGCTGGCATCGGAGAGGGTTCAGAAGAGGTTCACAAGAATGATTCCGGGAATGAAAGGGTTATCATACGAGGAATATTTGACGGTTCTGGATCTGTACTCGCTGGAATTCAGAAGGATGAAGGAGGATCTCATTGAAACCTTTCGAATGTTGAAAGGCCTAGACAGAGTAAACGTGGAAAGGATGTTTCCCATGGTGGGGGAGTCTAGGACAAGTGGGCACAGCCTCAAGATAGAGGGGCTCCCTTTCAAAACAGAGATGCGGAGAAATTTCTGTAGTCAAAGGGTGGTGAATTTGTGAAATTTGTTGCCACATGCAGCTGTGGAGGCCAGGTCATTGGGTGTATTTAAGGCAGAGATTGATAGGTTCTTGATTGGACACAGTATCAAAGGTTACGGGGAGAAGGCCGGGAACTGGGGTTGAGGAGGAGATAGAAAAAAGGATCAGCCATGATTGAATGGCAGAGCAGGCTCGATGGGCCAGATGGCCTAATTCTGCTCCGATATCTTACAGTCTTAATAATGGATGCTGCTTTCTGAGACATTGCCTGTTGAATATATTCTCAATATGGAATATATATATATATGTGGAATCGATATGGGTAGAGCTGCATAACAATAAGGGGCAGAAAACGCTGGTGGGAGTTGTGTACAGGCCACCTAACAGTAGTAGTGAGGTTGGGGATGGTATTAAACAGGAAATTAGAAATGTGTGCAATAAAGGAACAGCAGTTATAATGGGTGACTTCAATCTACATGCAGATTGGGTGAACCAAATTGGTAAGGGTGCTGAGGAAGAGGATTACTTGGAATGTATGCGGGATGGTTTTTTGAACCAACATGTCGAGGAACCAACTGGAGAGCAGGCTATTCTGGACTGGGTATTGAGCAATGAGGAAGGGTTAATTAGCAATCTTGTCGTGAGAGACCCCTTGGGTAAGAGTGACCATAATATGGTGGAATTCTTCATTAGGATGGAGAGTGACATAGTTAATTCAGAAACGAAAGTTCTGAACTTAAAGAAGGGTAACTTTGAAGGTATGAGACGTGAATTAGCTAAGATAGACTGGCAAATGACACTTAAAGGGTTGACGGTGGATATGCAATGGCAAGTATTTAAAGATCGCATGGATGAACTACAACAATTGTTCATCCCAGTTTGGCAAAAGAATAAATCAAGGAAGGTAGTGCACCCGTGGCTGACAAGGGAAATTAGGGATAGTATCAATTCCAAAGAAGAAACATACAAATTAGCCAGAAAAAGTGGCTCACCTGAGGACTGGGAGAAATTCAGAGTTCAGCAGAGGAGGACAAAGGGTTTAATTAGGAAGGGGAAAAAAGATTATGAGAGAAAACTGGCAGGGAACATAAAAACTGACTGTAAAAGCCTTTATAGATATATGAAAAGAGAAAGACTGGTAAAGACAAATGTAGGTCCCCTACAGACAGAAACAGGTGAATTGATTATGGGGAGCAAGGACATGGCAGACCAATTGAATAATTACTTTGGTTCTGTCTTCACTAAGGAGGACATAAATAATCTTCCGGAAATAGTAGGGGACAGAGGGTCCAGTGAGATGGAGGAACTGAGGGAAATACATGTTAGTAGGGAAGTGGTGTTAGGTAAATTGAAGGGATTAAAGGCAGATAAATCCCCAGGGCCAGATGGTCTGCATCCCAGAGTGCTTAAGGAAGTAGGTCAAGAAATAGTAGATGCATTAGTGATAATTTTTCAAAACTCTTTAGATTCTGGACTAGTTCCTGAGGATTGGAGGGTGGCTAATGTAACCCCACTTTTTAAAAAAGGAGGGAGAGAGAAACCAGGGAATTATAGACCGGTTAGCCTAACATGGGTGGTGGGGAAACTGCTAGGGTCAGTTATCAAAGATGTGATAACAGCACATTTGGAAGCGGTGAAATCATCGGACAAAGTCAGTATGGATTTGTGAAAGGAAAATCATGTCTGACGAATCTCATAGAAATTTTTGAGGATGTAACTAGTAGAGCGGATAGGGGAGAACCAGTGGATGTGGTATATTTGGATTTTCAAAAGGCTTTTGACAAGGTCCTACACAGGAGATTAGTGTGCAAACTTAAAGCACACGGTATTGGGGGTAAGGTATTGATGTGGATAGAGAATTGGTTGGCAGACAGGAAGCGAAGAGTGGGAATAAACGGGATCTTTTCAGAAAGGCAGGCAGTGACTAGCGGGGTTCCGCAAGGCTCAGTGCTGGGACCCCAGTTGTTTACAATATATATTAATGACTTGGATGAGGGAATTAAATGCAGCATCTCCAAGTTTGTGGATGACACGAAGCTGGGTGGCAGCGTTAGCTGTGAGGAGGATGCTAAGAGGATGCAGGGTGACTTGGATAGGTTAGGTGAGTGGGCAAATTCATGGCAGATGCAATTTAATGTGGATAAATGTGAAGTTATCCACTTTGGTGGCAAAAACAGGAAAACAGATTATTATCTGAATGGTGGCCGATTAGGAAAATGGAGGTGCAACGAGACCTGGGTGTCATTATACACCAGTCATTGAAAGTGGGCATGCAGGTACAGCAGGCGGTGAAAAAGGCAAATGGTATGCTGGCATTTATAGCAAGAGGATTCGAGTACAGGAGCAGGGAGGTACTACTGCAGTTGTACAAGGCCTTGGTGAGACCACACGTGGAGTATTGTGTGCAGTTTTGGTCCCCTAATCTGAGGAAAGACATCCTTGCCACAGAGGGAGTACAAAGAAGGTTCACCAGTTTGATTCCTGGGATGGCAGGACTTTCATATGATGAAAGACTGGATGAACTAGGCTTATACTCGTTGGAATTTAGAAGATTGAGGGGGGATCTGATTGAAACGTATAAAATCCTAAAGGGATTGGACAGGCTAGATGCAGGAAGATTGTTCCCAATATTGGGGAAGTCCAGAACGAGGGGTCACAGTTTGAGGATAGAGGGGAAGCCTTTTAGGACCGAGATTAGGAAAAACTTCTTCACACAGAGAGTGGTGAATCTGTGGAATTCTCTGCCACAGGAAACAGTTGAGGCCGGTTCATTGGCTATATTTAAGAGGGAGTTAGATATGGCCCTTGTGGCTAAAGGGATCGGGGGTATGGAGGGAAGGTTGGTGCAGGGTTCTGAGTTGGATGATCAGCCATGATCATACTGAATGGCGGTGCAGGCTCGAAGGGCCGAATGGCCTACTCCTGCACCTATTTTCTATGTTTCTATGCTGGGCGGCCTAGTGCCCGTGATGGAGCTGGCTGAATTCACAACTTTCTGCAGCTTTTTCCAATCCCGCGCAGTGGCCCCTCCAGAACTGACAGTGACGCACTGTTAGAATGCACTGCAGATAAACTTGATGCTATTGCCAAGTTTGCTCTCAATATCTGATACACAGCTAAATGTGACACATCAAGAAAGGTCAGACCATCAGCTGGGTGTGATTTATTAGTGTGACAAAGGCATTGTACATCCTCAATTAACTACTAGAAAATTGAAATGCCAAGCACCAAAGATGAATGGAAAATATACTGGGCAAAGTTCATAAGACCTGTACACACTGGACTTTACAGACCAGATCACAGCCAACAACTTTCTACAGGAGCACCATCGAGAGTGCCGTCTGGCTGCATCATTGTGTGGTACAGAAGTTACAAGATATCGGACAGCAAGACACTACAGAGGACAGTAAGAATCACCAGGATCTACCTCCTCCTGAATTGTGACATTTACTGGGAATGTTATACACGAAGGACCCAAAGCATCGTTGAGGAACCCTAGCACCCATCCACAGTCTCTTTGACCCACCACCGTCAGGAAGGAGGTACAGGAGCATCAGGACTAGAACGTCCAAACTGGCCAACAACTTCTTCCCTCAGGTCGTGAGACTACTGAGTACCGTGGCACTACCGAGAAATCATCGCAGGGACAGCGATCTGTTTACTGTTTACCCATGCTCTGCACTGCATACAGTTTGAATTCTGTTTTATTAACATCTGTGGTTATATTTTGTTTAATGTGCTGTGTGTGATATACGCTTTGTGGGCACACTGTGGTCTGGAGAAATATTGTTTCGTTTGGTTTGATATCTGCACAGTCAGATGTGATTTTGTTATCCTCGAGCAATCACCTTTAAATTTATTCAATGGCAATAAAAAACAAAGGAGACACACATTTTCAAGAACGGCAGAGGAAAATGAGGATACTTAAGCACATATCATGGTAACATGGTGACAGACCTGACCCTACTGTTATACAGTAACAGACCCATCCCCACTGGTACCATACCCCGGTGTTATACAGTAACAGACCCATCCCCACTGGTACCCTACCCCAGTGTTATGGGTATCGTACTGTTAAACACTGGGGTATGGTACCGGTGGGGACGGGTCTGTCACTGTGTAACACCGGAGTACGGTACCGGTGGGGACGGGTCTGTCACTGTGTAACACTGGGGTACGGTAGCGGTGGGGACGGGTCTGTCACTGTATAACACCAGGGTACGGTACCGGTGGGGACGGGTCTCTGTCACTGTATAACACCGGGGTACAGTACTGGTGGGGACAGGTCTGTCACTGTATAACGCCGGGGTACAGAACCGGTGGGGACAGGTCTGTCACTGTATAACGCCAGGTCACAGGACTGTCACTATGTAGTACTGGGGTACAACAGGGAGGGGCCTTTTCAGGATCTGAATACAGTGTTATCTGCGTCAACACTCAGGACCCAGGAATAAGGCAGAACATTAAAAATGTCCATCATGAGTTTCTTACAATGCACCCAGCACAACCTTATCTCATTATCTGCACCCGTCGCGACCCTGCGCTTTCCAAGGCCCCACCGTCTCAAAGAAAGGCTCGGGGTCCCTGGCAGACACAACAACCCGCTGCATGGCCACACAGGACCGGCTGGCGGGCTGAGATCGGCAGCGACTCGCCGCCACATACTCTCCCGAACAAAGTGCCGCGTCCGCCCCAACTTGAAACCGTAAACGCGATGGATTCTCTTTACAAGAAAACAAACGGCATCGCGGGGCAGGGGCAGCGGGAGGGAGGGAAGCCGGGGAGACGCAGGCACGGAGAGCGACACAAGCCACGGCGGGGGGACCCAGTGCTGGCGGCTCCCACTGCCCAGAGCTCCTGATCCAAGGCCCAGAGAGGACCGTGGGTGGGGGTGCGGAGAGGGACTGGCCGGGGGAAGAGGGGTGAGCAAGCAGAAAGAAGTATGGTCGGCGGAGAGAGGGAGATGATAAGGGAGGGGAAGAGATGTTCGGAGGGAGGGTTTGTTACGGGGGTGTGGAGACCCGGGGGAGGAGGAGTAGGAAGGGGGAGTGGAGACCCAGGGGAGGGGGGTAGGAAGGGGGAGTGGAGACCCGGGGGAGGGAGGTAGGAAGGGGGTGTGGAGACCCGGGGGAGGGAGGTAGGAAGGGGGTGTGGAGACCCGGGGGAGGGAGGTAGGAAGGGGGTGTGGAGACCCCAGGAGAGGGGTAGGGAGGGGGGGTGGAGATGTGGTGGGAGAGAATCGCGGATAGGGTCAGCAGAGGGAAAAAAGGATTCGAGGGCGGCTGGGAGGAGGGAGTGGTGAAAGAATCGGGGGTGGGGCGTGACGGGAGGTGGCCGGGACCAGAACGAACGGAGATGTCGATTGCCAAGAGAGGCAGCGCCCGATCCCGAGCGATCGACTGCAGAATCTCTGCAAATCCTAACACACTCCCCACTCCCTCCGGTATCAGCGGCAGCACCGAGCGGCGAGCAGCTTCAGGCCCCCACCCTCTCCCGGCCGTACACCACCCTCAAACAAGAACCAACAAGCTGAACACGATCACTGATAACAATCCGCAAGTGTCCACAACCTGGGAGTGTCCGGAGTCTCCAATACGCTGACGCCAGTAACCCGGAGCCGTTCGTTTAGATTATTAACTTAGTTTTTCAATGCTTACTAAAAGAGACACGGAACATTGAGAGGGCGCAGTAGGGCCCGCAACCCGAGCGGCCCGCCGACCCAACGAGCGAACCGTCAGCCGGTTTCGTCCCGGGATCAGCCGGAGGTTCCCGGCGGCAGGATTTGTAATCCATCACAGCCCCACACAGCACGGGGGGGCGGTGAGAACGGAGGCTCCAACACATGTTTGGCAGGGGAAACCGACTGATAAAATTTTTTTTAAAGTAAGGAAATCAGGAGCAGACCGTGACAATAAGAAACAGAAGAAAGCACACACACACAATGGGAGCAGGCGGCCGGAGTGCAGGTCAGGGCTGGGGAGAGGGTCCCACGGCCTCCGGGTGAGGGGGATGAGAGGGAAGGATCGGGGTACCCCACTATTTCTGTCTCCTCCACCATCCTTCCATCAACAACTCAGGGCGAGCTTTGGTCACACTTCAGCCACACTTTTGTCCGAATTCACACTCACTTTTCAAACTGACATCCCACCGGCAAGATGGCGACGGCAGGCTGCACTCGGAGCGCTCGCACCGCCCTTTCGGGCTGATGTCTCATGCAACAGGACACGGTGAGGGGACACCGAGACGGCGAGTGCCGGACCAACCCCGATCAACTTTACCACGTAGCTGCTCGACCACCAACCCGCTGCCCCAACCGCCACAATAAAACAATATATATCACGAGCCCAGTGCAAACAGCCTCCCCGACACACACAAGGGGCTTTCTTGCCTCCAGTGCGGCGGGGAGCACAACATGTCACCGCAACCCCTCAAAGAACTGTGTTAGAGATGGGGGGTAAAATAAAAACCTGGCAACCAGGAACTGACCTCTGACATCGCCGCCGCTCCGGAGGCTGGCTCTGTAAGAGAGAAACATCTTTAGGTTAATTACAACAAAATACACGGAGTAAGACAGAGACGAGATAGCCCTCTCTCACACACACACGCACTCAAAGTTGAGAAAGAATACAGTGAATGCCCAGTAAAACTTGTAGTCTTTAAGATCCGTTCGAAAGTCAGTCTTGCCGCCCCCACACACACACACCCACCGAGCCTCTGTGTGCATCTTTGGATTGAGTCCTGCCCTTGTTTACGGCAAGCCTAAAAGTGAAGGGGAAGGGAAGACGGAGCGACTGGGACGCGCCCAGTCCCATGCACTCCATTACAAAGACATTCTCCGGCCACCACACGCCCCAAAACCAACCCCCACCCCGCAGCCTCCGCACTCCTCACCTGCACGAACTTCGCTGTCGATTTGCGATGTCATGCCTGCGACCGGGCCCGCCGCTCTCCGCTCCACCGGCTCCGATGACAAAGAGCAACACCGCACGCTGGGCGGGGAGGGGAGGGGGAGGGGGGGGAGACGGAGCGCGGCGCCACCGACACCCGGATCCGACCCTCGGCCAAACTCAACCAGCCAGTTCCGCCCCTCAATGACGTCACCAGGGACCCGCGGCCGTGCCACCAGCCATGTGCCACGGGGGTTCTGGAGGAGAGCCGAGAGGCGAAGGCGGGTAGAAATCACCTCAAATCGTCACACAAAGCACCGATAGACGTTGTACCAAGTATTTTAAATGAGGATTTCGGAGGACCAGCTTATTGTGTGCGGATTTTATATCAAATGTGTTTCGGATAGTTTGATCACCACCCCTTGCAGCGGCAGGTTGAGTGCCCATGAGTTGGTATCGTCCGCTCTGTTGACGTGCACAGCCTCGTTTCCGGGCGCGGTCTATAAATTGCGCGACGGCGGGGGAATTTAGTCCGAGCTGAGCGCTCGGCTGTGGCGGAGGGGTGGACGTGTTAGCCATGAGGAAGGGGAAAGATTTATACTGTCCGCTCTGATGGGAATACCTCATGCTGTCTTCCCCAGGAGAAGGCAACTCCAACTCCTACTGGCTGTTCGTCACTCACCGATCACGGTATCCACTCAACTTCGAGCACGGAGCGGCGGAGAGACGGCGTAGGCCCAGCTGACGGGGTGAGGGAGTTCTGGAGGTGGTAGGTAGGCGGGCGGGTGGCTGGACCGGACCGGGTGAGGGTGTTGGCGCTCTCGGCCCCGGTGCCCCACCCTCACGCCGTCATCACGTGATCCCCGTGCTGCCGGACGAGTGCCCAGGGAGGGGAAATGACGAACGCGGCAGGCTATTCGGCCCCCAGTTCCGTGCTAGCTCTCTGCAGCAACCTGCTACAGTATAGACAATAGGTGCGGGAGTAGGCCATTCGACCCTTCGAGCCAGCACCGCCATTCACTGTGATCATAGCTGATCATCCACTATCAGTATCCAGTTCCTGCCTTATCCCCATAACAACACACATCAAAGTTGCTGGTGAACGCAGCAGGCCAAGCAGCATCTATAGGAAGAGGCGCAGTCGACGTTTCAGGCCGAGACCCTTCGTCAGGACTTATCCCCATAATCTTTGATTCCGCTATCTTTAAGAGCTCTATCCATCTCTTTTTTGAAAGCATCCAGAGAATTGGCCTCCACAGCCTTCTGGGGCAGAGCATTTCATATATCCACCACTCTCTGGGTGAAAAAATTTTTCCTCAACTCCGTTCTAAATGGCCTACCCCTAATTCTTAAAATGTGGCCTCTGGTTCTGGACTCACCCATCAGCAGGAACATGCTTCCTGCCTCCAGCGTGTCCAATCCCTTAATAATCTTGTATGTTTCAATAAGATCCCCTCTCAGCCTTCTAAATTCCAGAGTATACAAGCCCAGCCGCTCCAATCTTTCGACATATGACAGTCCCGCCATCCCAGGAATTAACCTTGTGAACCTACGCTGCACTCCCGCAATAGCAAGAATGTCCTTCCTCAAATTTGGAGACCAAAACTGCACGCAGTACTCCAGGTGTGGTCTCACCAGAGCCCCGTACAACTGCAGAAGGACCTCGTTGCTCCTATACTCAATTCCCCTTGTTATGAAGGCCAGCATGCCATTAGCTTTCTTCACTGCCTGCTGTACTTGCATGCTTGCTTTCAGTGACTGATGTACAAGAACACCTAGATCTCATTGTACTTCCCCTTTTCCTAACTTGACTCCATTTAGATAATAATCTGCCTTCCTGTTTTTACCACCAAGTGGATAACCTCCCATTTATCCAGATTATTTAATGCTGATGCCAGTCCCCATTCCATCTGCCTGACGTAAGCACAGCTGGGGTTGACAGAACTCCTGTACAATTAGAAAGTTAACAAACTGGAGCAAAAGGAAGATGTTGCTGGAGAAACTTAGCAGGTCAGGCACCATCTGTGGAGGTGGGGAGATGCTCAAGCTGTTGGGCCATGGCCAAACTCGGAGTTTAAGAGTTATAGAATACTCCAGCACTGCTGCAGGCTCTTGGTGCAGAGTTATTAATCTGCTTAGTCCTATCAGTCTGGACCATAGCCCTCCACACCTTCCCATCCATATACCAATACAAATTTCTTTTTAAGTACTGAAATCAAACCCGCTTTCACACACTCACCACCCTCTGATTGAAGTGCCCTTTATACATTTGACCTTTCACTCTTAACCTCTCGCTTCACATTGCTTTTGTTGTAATGTAAAATATTAATTATATTGACATTTAGTACAGGAGTAGAATTGGGCCATTCAGCCCATCGAGTCCACTCTGCCATTTCGTCATGGCTGATCCCATCACCTATTCAACCCCTATACACCTGCCCTTGCACCATAATCCCGTGATGCCTTGACCAGTCAGCTTCTGCTTTGGCCTCCGCCTCCGCAGAGTATCCCACAGGTTCACCACTTTCTCGCTAAAAAAAAAAATCCTCCATTCTATTCTAAAAGGTTGCCCCCTTAATTTGAGGCTGCACCCTCATGTTCTGGATACCCCCACCATAGGAAACATCCTCTCCACATCCACCTCATCCAGTCCTTTCAACATTCGGCAGGTTTCAATGAGATCCCCCTGCATTCTTCTAAATTCCAGTGAGTACAGGCCCAAAGCTGCCAAACAGTCCTTGTATGTTAACCCTTTCATTCCTAGAATCATCCTCGTGAGCCTTCTCTGGACTCTCTCCAATGACAACACATCCTTTCAGAGATGTTGTGCAGCCTGACTAGTATCATATAAAGCCTCAGCATTATCTCCTTGTTTTTATATTCTATTCCCCTTGAAATAAATGCTGACATTGCATTTCCCTTTACCACAGACACAGCCTGTAAATTAACCTTCTGGGAGTCTTGCACGAGGACATTCAGGCCCTCTTCACCTCTGATGTTTGAACCTTCTCATTTAGATAAGTCTGCCTTATTGTTCCTTTTACCAAAATGCATTATTGTACATTTCCCAACATTGCATTCCATCTGCCACATTTTGGCCATTCTTCCAATTTGTCTAAGTCCTGCTACAATCACATTGCTTCCTCAGCACTACCTACCCCTCCACCTAGAAAGACTGGATGAACTGGGCTTGTACTCGTTGGAATTTAGAAGATTGAGGGGGGATCTGATTGAAACGTATAAGATCCTAAAGGGATTGGACAGGCTAGATGCGGGAAGATTGTTCCCGATGTTGGGGAGGTCCAGAACGAGGGGTCACAGTTTGAGGATAGAGGGGAAGCCTTTTAGGACCGAGATTAGGAAAAACTTCTTCACACAGAGAGTGGTGAATCTGTGGAATTCTCTGCCACAGCAAACTGTTGAGGCCAGTTCATTAGCTATGTTTAAAAGGAAGTTAGATATGGCCCTTGTGGCTACAGGAGTCAGGGGGTATGGAGGGAAGGCAGGGTTCTGAGTTGGATGATCAGCCATGATCATAATAAATGGCGATGCAGGCTTGAAGGGCCGAATGGCCTACTCCTGCACCTATTTTCTATGTTTCTATGTTTCTATCTTCACATCATCTGCAAACTTTGCCAGAAAACCATCCATTCCACAAACTAAATCATTGACAATGTGAAAAGTAGCAATCCCCTTACTGATCCCATATGAATGCCCCTAATCACTGGCAGCCAACCAGAAAAGGCCCCCTTTATTCCCACTCGCTGCCTCCTGCCTGTCAGCCAGTATCTTTCCTGTAAAACCATAGGATTTTATCTTGTTATGTGCCTCATGTGAGACACCTTATCAAATGCCTTCTGAAAATCTAAGTGAATGACATCAGTGCCTCTCCTTTGTCCACCCTGCTTGTTACTTCCTCAAAGAGCTCGAACAGATTCATTGGGCAAGATTTCCATTGACAAAAATCATGCTGACTTTGACTTATTTTATCATTAGTCTCCAAGTACCCCAAAACCTAGGCCTTGATAATGGACTCCCAACATTTTCCCAATCGCTGAGGTTAGGCTAACTGGCCTATAATTTCCTCTGTTTTGCGTTCCTCTCAAAGAGTGGAATGACATTTGCAATCTTCCAGTCCTCTGGGACCATGCCAGAATCAGGTGATTCTTGAAAGAGATCATGACCAATGCATCCGTTATCTCTTCAGCAACATCTTTCAGGACTCTGGACCAGGTGACTGATCCATTTTAAGACCTTTGAGTCTGCCTAGCACTTTTTCCTTAGTAATAGCAATGGCACTCACTCCTGTTCCCTGACACTTGTGGACCTCAGGCATACGGTTATGTCTTCCACAGTAAAGACTGAAACAAAGCCATTTCTTTGTCCCCCATTACTACCTCACCTGCATCATTTTCCAGTCGTCCAATATCAACTCTCACCTACCTGATAACTTTATACAACTGAGGAAAACCTTTTAATATCCTGCTTTATATTATTAGCTAGTTTGCCCTCATACTTCATCATTTCCCTTGTAGCTTTTTTAGTTGCCTTAAAAGCTTCCCAATCATCCAACTTCCCACTCACCTTTGTATGCCCTTTCTCTGGCTTTTATGCAGTCCTTAACTTCCCTGTCAGCCGTGGCTGCCTAGCCCTGCATTTGAGAACTACTGTGGGACACATCTATCCTACGCCTTGTGAATTATTCCCTGAAACTTCAGCAGCCCTTGTTCTGCCATCATCCTCCAATCCATCCGGGCAAGCTCCCCTGTCATGTCTCTGTAATTCCCTTTATTCCATTACGATACTGATACATGTGACATGTGCTTCTTCCTCTCAAATTGCAGTATGGATTCAATCATACTATGATCACAGCCTCCTAAGGGTTCCTTTAAGCTAACTAATAAGTTCTGGGTTATTGCCTTTTAACAAGCCTTTTCCAGCTCCCTTTACGATCTCAACTACTCACCTTGGCTACTATTTGGAGACCTATGTATGATTCTGATAATGGTTTTTTACTCTTGCAGTTTCTTAACTCCACTCACAAAGGTTCAACATTCTCTGACCCTGTGTCACCTCTTTCTAAAGATGTAATTCCGTCTCTTACCAACAGAGCCACACCATCACCTATGTCTTCCTGCCTATCCTTTTTGATAGAAAGTATATCCTTTGATGTTAAGCTCCCAGCTATAGCCTTCTTTCAGCCACGACTGAGTAATGCCCACAATGTCATACTGACCAATCTCTAATTGTGCCAAGAGTTTGTCCACCGTATTCCAAATGCTACACACATTTAAATACAGCACTTTCAGTCCTGCATTGAATTTTGCCTCTGTGGTACAACGTGTGCTCTGTCTGTGTCCCTCCTTGCATTCATGTTACACCCATCATCTACTTGTAAACCTGCTGGCTCATCCTCAGCTCTCTCGTACTGGATATCATCGCCCTGCCATGTTAGTTTAAACCACTCCCAACAGCTCTGGCAAACGTGCCCGCAAAAATATTGGTCGTCCTCAGATTTGAGTGCAACCTGTTCCTTTTGTACAGGTCACAAGCACACCTACCCCAGAAGTAGTCCCAATGATCCAGCAATCTGAATCCTTGCCCCCTGCACCAATAAAATAATGTACATTATTCCCACTCAGATCAGGGATTCATGCCAAAATCACCAGACTCAAAAGTTTCATTCCCCGAGCAGTAAGGCTGATCAACACCTCCACCCACTAACCCACCCCTCCACACCCCCAACCACCATGACTTTACCCTGTCAGAGTCACCTTTTGTACAGACACTCCTGTGTCTAGTGTCATTTTATGGACATACAATCAATCGATGTACATTAAGTTGTCGTGTGTACTTGTGTTTATTGTTTTATTATTACTGTCTTCATCTTTTTTTTGTGCTGCTTCGGATCTGGAGTAACAATGATTTTGTTCTCTTACACACTTGTGCACTGGAAATGACATTGAATAATCTTGAATCTTGAGTGTAATATAATATATAACCTTAGTTTTTGAGATAAATGTTATTGTATTTCTTTATAAATACCTGTATGAAAATTAATCTGTGACATTATGTACTTGGATAATAAATTTCCATTGAACTTTGAAAAATGGCTTAAGGATGCTTGGGGCTGGTGGGACCAGCATCTTTGCTCCTCAGCTGGAGATGTGCCAGATCCTGGACATAAATCTCCTTTCCCAGCCCATCCCCACAAGTGCTGCCTGACCTGGATAGCTTCACTGTTGCTGCTGTCTGAAGTACTGCTGGAACTTGACGCACCGGACAAGCTGGGTTAGGTGTTCCTGGCATCAGTGATCGCATCACCCCCTGGAACATTAGCTAGCCTGTGAACCTATATTACACTGTTAAGATGGTGACTGTGGGCAGCTTACAAAGCTTGTAAATATGATTCTGAACCAATCCTACTGCAACCTGCAGTCTGTAATTATCTTTTATTTATTACCTTATTTTTGTATTTGTGCGTTTGTCTTTTGCACACTGGTTGTTTGTCCGTTTTGTAACTCTCTTGTTTCTGTGAATGCCCACAGGAAAATCAATCTCAGGGTTGTATTGGCATATATTTAGTGACCAGTTGGTGTTTGGGATCAATTAGAGCAATTAAAGGGAGGTGGTGCAAGTGCAGCACGGTCGCAGTGGCCATCACCAGAGTGGGCAGAGTCGAGTGGTGATCTTGAGGCTTTAACTCTTCGAGGCTTCAGTGACGAAAAGCTTCATCACCCAGAGAAAGCAGAGGAAAGAAAAGCTTATTTTTGTTTCCTCCTTTATACCTGCTCAGCAAGGACAGTGGAAAGCTTCTCTTGCAGAACGTGGGAAGGCAGAGACACCTGCAGTGTCCCTGAGGACGACAACTGTAAGACGTGCATCCAGCTGCAGTTTCTAAAACTCTGCTTTAAGGAGTTGGAACTGGATGAACTCTGGAGGGAGAGATAGATCGGACATATAGAGGTAGTTACACCCAAGGTGCATGGCACAGGAAATGGGTGATAGGAAGGGGAAAGGGGTTAAGAGTCAGTGTACCCCTGTGGCCATCCCTTTCAACAACAGGTATATCACTTTGGATACTGTTGGTGGGGCGGGTGATGTTGGAATAGTCAGATCTCTGGTACTTCCTCTGTGACTCAAAGGGAAGGGTTGAGAAAAGACACTCTGTGGTGATAGGGGATTCGTTAGTTAAGGGGAATGGATAGGAGGTTCTGTGGGTGAGAATGAGATTCCCGGATTGTATGTTGCCTCCTGGTTGTCTATGTCCGGGATATCTTGGATTGAGTTCTCAGCGTTAAGTGGGATGGTGAACAGCCAGAAGTTGTGGTCCATGACATGGGTAAGAGAAGTGATAAGCTGTGCATAGGGAATTGGGTGCCAAGTTAAAGAGCAGGACCTCCAGGATTGTGATCTCAGGATTGCTACCTGTGCCATTTGCTAGTGAGGCCAGAACTAGGAAGATTGTACAATTTAATAGGTGGCTAAGGAGTTGGTGTAGGATGGAGAGCATAATACTTTTGGGTCATTGGGCTCTCTTCCAGAGAAGATGGGACCTGTACAGAAGGGACGGTTTGCACCTGAACTGGAAGGGGACTAATATCCTAGCAGGAAGGTTTGTTAATGCTGCATGGTGGGGTTTAAACTAGAGTTGCAGAAGGATGGGAACCAATGTGCCAGAGCAGTTAGTGGAGAGGTTGTGGAGGCAGATGTTGGTGAGACCTCAGACAATGTTAGGGATCAAGAGGTTGAGCATGGTGCGACTGGTGCCCTGAGCTGCAAAACATATCATGGGGAAGGCAGATAATAGTGCTGAAAATGGGGTATCTTGTTTACAAGCAGAGGCAATGTTGTAGTGAGGAGAGGCTGTTGATAAAGCAAAGTTGCAGTCAACAGAATGAGTTGCAACGTCAAAGGTGGGCAAAATCAAAAAAGGTGATTACAGTACTGAAGATGTATTTGAATGTGCAGTATACGGAATATGGTTAGTAAACTTACAGCACAGTTGCAGATTGGCAGGTATGATGTGGGCATCACTGAATCATGACTGAAAGATTATAGCTGGGAGTTTAAGGTACAAGGATACACGTATCGAAATGATAGGCAGGAAGGCAGAGGGGGTGTCATTGCTGTGTTGGTGAAAAATGAAATCAAACCATCAGACCACTGGAACTCAGAAGAATGAGAGGTGACCTCATTAAAACTTAGTGAATGGTGAAAGACCCTGATAGCGTTTTTGGAGAGAATGTTTCCTATGATGGGAGAATCTAAGACCAGAGGGCACAGCCTCAGAATACAGGGTTGTCCTTTTAGAATGGAGATGAAGAGACATTTCTTTAGCCAAAGAGTGTCTAATCTCTGCAATTCTTTACCACAGGCAGCTGTGGAGGCCAAGTCTTTATGTATATTTAAGGCAGATGTTGATAGATTCTTAGTTGGTCAGGGCATGAAGGGATATAGGAGGAAGACAAGAGACTGGGGATGAGAGGAAATTTGGATCAGCCATGATAGCTGATGACAGAACAGACTCAACTGGCCAAATAGGCTAATTCTGCCCCAGATCTCATGGTCTTAAGGTCTTAAAAACTTTGCACATTTTGTGAATTTCAAATATTTTAACAATCTGACTGCTTTTTGTCCATTTTTGTTCAAGCAATATGTAATTTCTCAAATTATTATGTAAGGGGGTTTCGTGTCTTATGTTACTGCGTAGGCTAATTAAAATGGCTTCTTTGTTACGTTAAATGCTGAGAAAGTCTCTCTAGACATTTGCTTGGGTTAATACAGACAGCAGGGTGCTATTAACCAGTTGGGATAGTTGTTATGATTTTGGTGTATCTGGAAGATTTGTATGCGCGGGGTTTTGGGGAGAAGGCGGGAGAGCGAGACAGGATGGACCAGGTGCTGTGACTCCGCTAACGGGGTCGGACCCCGAGCGGGGCGTTCGGCGAGGAGGGGAGACGGAGACTGACTCGTGTGGAGCGTCTGGTCGACCACCGTTGTTGGTCCCAGGCGACTGGTCCGAGGGGTCGCAGGGTGAAGAAGAAGGGTCCTGAGCTCCAACTGTTTTGTGCACATAGAGATTGAACTTTGTTAAGTGTGGTGCCTTTTATTTTCCTTTTATATTTTACTCTCTATTAATTATATAGTTCCAGTAATATCTATAAACTAAATCATTTAATCGTATCTGGTGTATTGTCTGTTATTTGGGCGGGGTGGGGTACATCACACAGCATCCACACAAACTAATTACCCAGTTTGGCGGGGCCGAGGGTTGTTTCCCTAGGCGACAGCGAGCCGAGCGACCCTGAGGGTGGCCAGGGGGGCTACAATTATGGTGGCATGAAAATCTCCCACTGTCCGAGATTGTCCAGCTGTTAAGTTGAGTAATTTTCAGATCAGTGTGGACTTCTGAACCTCAGCTGTTCAGGCTGCGTTTCTGGCGAGGAATAAAGAGTCAACTTTATGGGCTGTTGAAGGGTCTTGGTTCGAAACATCAGCTGTTTATTCCCCTTCATAGATGCTGCTTGACCTGCAGAGTTCCTCCAGCATATGGATTTCCAGTATCTGCAGAATCTCTTGGATTTACAACACATCCTGTGGTGAGAATTTCTATAATTCATTATAAATCTGGAACTTGTTGCCACAAGTGGCTGTGGAGGCCAAGTCATTGGGCGTATTTAAGGCAGAGATGGATAGGTTGTTGATTAGCCAGGGCATCAAAGGGTATGTGGAGAAGGCAGAGGAGTGGGGATGACTGGAAGAATTGGATCAGCCCATGATTGAATGGCAGAGCAGACTCAATGGGCCGAATGGCCTACTTCCGCTCCTATATTTTATGGTCTTAGATTAGATTAGATTCAACTTTATTGTCATTGTGCCGAGTACAGATACAAAGCCCATGAAATACAGTTAGCATCTAACCAGAAATGCAAAGAATAGTGTTATTTACAAAATAACTGCGAATAAAAAGTGCTACAGCACACTAATATAGAAGTACTGAGACAGTACAATATGGGTGCAGTACTGCTTAGCGCTGTGATGTGAGGTTCAGCAGAGTCACAGCCTCAGGGAAGAAGCTCTTCCTGTGCCTGCTGGTGCGGGAGCGGAGGCTCCTGTAGCGCCTACCAGATGGGAGGAGAGTAAAAAGTCCATGGTTAGGGTGAGATGCATCCCTGATAATGCTTTTCGCCCTCCCCAGGCAGTGTTTATGGTAGATGTTCTCAATGGTGAGCAATTGGGTGCCGATAATCCACTGGGCAGTTTTCACTACACACTGGAGTGCTTTGCGGTCTGATACGGGACAATTGCCATACCACACTGAGATGCAGTTGGTGAGTATGCTCTCAATGGTACAGTGGTAAAAGTCCGTCAGTATCCTGGGATGGAGGTGAGCTTTCTTGGTGCTCCACAGGAAATAAAGGCACTGTTGCGCTTCTGTCCCCAGCATCTCTCAGTTGCTGGAATTGGACTGGGGTCCTGTTCATTCCCAGGAGGGTCAGCTGGTTTGGTACTGGGAAACCTCATGGGAATACCATCTGACCGCTCCCCCCCCCACCCCCCCACCCCAAACCAGCTGTCAATGACAACCCAGAACTGAAGGACCTCTTGTGGGGTTCTGAATCTACCAGCTTGACCTGACAGACATCTGTACAATCCAACAGAGCAGAGGCCGTGCATTTTTGTAGCATGTCTCACAGGTTTGTATGGCTATAGGGTATCGTAACTTGAAGAGAACCACACAAGGCCTGGGGCACCAGGAACATATTTTGAGTAAGATAACTTCCTGCCATTCTGTCAGTTTACAACTAAGCTGATCTTAGCCTCAGATGCCTGTTTCTCCAGAATCACATACACCCACAGGAAAACTCCCTGCAGCAGCTTGGAAACAGAATTCCAAAGATTCCATGCGCTCAGCAGAAATTCCACTGTATCTTTGTTGTAGGAGGGTGATCCCTTCAGAACAGAGCAGTAGAATACAGGAACAGGCCCTTCAACCTGCATTCTCTGTGCCAACAGTAATACCAAATTAAATTCATCTGCCTACATTTCATCAATATCCCTCCTTCCCTGCCTGTACAATCACCTCTACCGAATAACCTAATTCTGTTCCTATGTCTTGTGGTCTCTTAAATGGGCTAATAACTTACCAAGAATCCCACCCACCTTGTTCATGAACAGTCTGTCCCACTCCCATCCAGGAGGAGGCTGCATAGCGTCCATGCCAGGAAGACCAGACTCAAAAACAGTTTCTTTCCCCATTCAGTAAGGCTGATTAACACATCCACCCACTAACCCACCCCTCCATACTCCCAGCCGCCACTACTCGCATCATTTCCTGTCAGTTAACTTGTGTACAGACACTCTTGTCTAGTGTCACTTTATGGACATACAATCAATGTATATAAGCTATCTTATGTATTTATATTTATTGCTTTTATTATTGTGTGTTGGAACTGGAGTAACAATTATTTTGTTCCCTTTTACACTTGTGTACTGGAAATGACATTAAAAAATCTTGAATAATAAATGGCTCTTTCCTCAAAATGAGGTTATGTTGGAGATTTACACTCTCTGAACCAGTCAGAGAACAAAGTTCCTCAGAATCACACACAACATGCTGGAGAAATTCAGCAGGACAGGCAACATCTATGGAGAGGAATAACAGTTGATGTTTTGGGCCAAGACCATTCTTTGGGGTTCCTAGTGTCTGCAGAATCTTTGTGTTTATGAACAGTTTCAGCCTTGTGTCGTAAAGGACGCTGAGTGTTAGAACACTAGAATAGGGCACTGATATGCATGGGTCTCTTACTGCATATTGAAGTATGGATTGAGTATCAAAATGGCATTCACTGCAGTTTACATAGAATGTTACATCACATTACAGGCTATCCTTTTAAGTTGCTCTAAGATCAATCTAATCCTTCCATCTTACATAAACCTCAATGTTTCTTTCATCCATGTGCCTATTTAAGAACTTCTTAAATGCCTCTAATGTTTCTGTCTCTAGCACCATCCCTGTTGGTGTAGTAACAACAACCTCCCACTCAATGTCAGTAAAACCAAGGAACTGATTGTAGACGTCAGGACAGGGAAACCAGAAGTCTATGAGCCAGTTATCCTCCGAGGTGGAGAGAGTCAGTAACTTTAAATTTCTGGGTGTCACTATCGCAGAGGATCTGTTCTGGGTCCGTAAACGTAATTACAAAGAAAGCACAACGTCACTTCTGCTTCCTCAGGAGGATGTGGAGATTTGGAATGTCGTTAAAATTTTGACAAACTTCTATAGGTGTGTGGTGGAAAGTGTTCCACACTTTTTTAAAATAACCTCTTGACAACCTGCCTACACTTTCCTCTGATTACCTTAAAATTATGCCCCTGTGTACTAAGCATTTCTGACTGTCCATCTTATGCCTCTTATCATTTACATCTCTATTAATTCACCTTCACTCCAAAGAGAAAAGTCTGAGCTTACTCCATCTTTTCATAACACATTACCAAGGTGTGTTCACAAAAAAAAAGTGTGGAAATCACTATTAAATATCAAACAACAAAGGTGGGAGAATGAGATTGGAAAATAAGATCATCCATGGGGCAGATTTGATGAGCTGAATGTCTTTATTCTGCTCCTCCGTCATCAAAGGATCCCCACCAGCTGGGACACGCTCCCCTTGCTGCTGCCTTCAGGAAGGAGGCACCAGAGCCTCAGGGCCCACGCAACCAGGTTCAGGAACAGTTATTTACTCTTCAGCCATCAGGCTCTTGTATCAGTGTGGATAACTTCACTCATCTCAACAGCAAACTGATTCCACAACCTACAGACTCATTTTCAAGGACTCAATAAGTTGTGTTCAGGATTCGAGATTGTTTAATGTCATTTCCAGTACACAAGTGTAAAGGAAAATTAAATAATTGTTACTCCTGACCAAATCCAGCACAAAAAAAACTAAAGTAAAGAACACAGCAATAAAATACACAATAACTATAAATACATAAGATAGTTTCATAAGGCGCAATCTCCATGGCTCTTCACACGGCTTTAGATCACCTAGACAACACAAACACCTACGTCAGGATGCTGTTCATCAACTATAGCTGAGCATTTAATACCATCATTCCCACAATCCTGATTGAGAAGTTGCAGAACCTGGGCCTCTGTACCTTCCTCTGCAATTGGATCCTCGACATCCTAACCAGAAGACCACAGTCTGTATGCATTAGTGATAACATATTTCCTTCGCTAACGATCAACACTGGCGCACCTCAGGGGTGTGTGCTTAGCCCACTGCTCTGCTTGCTGTATACACATGACTGTGTGGCTAGGCATAGCTCAAATACCATCTATAAATTTGCTGATGATACAACCATTGCTGGTAGAGTCTCAGGTGGTGACGAGAGGGCATACAGGAGTGAGATATGCCAACTAATGGAGTGGTGTCACGGTAACAACCTGGCACTCAACGTCAGTAAGACAAAAGAGCTGATTGTGGACTTCAGGAAGGGTAAGACGAAGGAACATATACCAATCCTCATAGAGGGATCAGAAATGGAGAGAGTGAGCAGCTTCAAGTTCCTGGGTGTCAAGATTTCTGAGGATCTAACCTGGTCCCAAAACATTGATGCATCTATAAAGAAGGCAAGACAACGTCTATACTTTATTAGGAGTATGAAGCGATTTGACATGTCAACAAATACACTCATAAACTTCAAGAGTTGTACTGTGGAGAACATTCTGACAGGCTGCATCACTGTCTGGTATGGAGGGGCTACTGCACAGGACCGAAAGAAGCTGCAGAAAGTTGTAAATCTAGTCAGCTCCATCTTGGGCACTAGCCTACAAGGTACCCAGGACACCTTAAGGGAGTGGTATCTCAGAAAGGCAGCGTCCATTGTTAAAGACCTCCAGCACCCAGGGCATGCCCTGTTCTCACTGTTACCATCAGGCAGGAGGTACAGAAGCCTGAGGCACACACTCAGCGATTCAGGAACAGCTTCTTCCCCTCTGCCATCCGATTCCTGAATGGACTTTGAAGCTTTGGACACTACCCACTTTAATATACAGTATTACTGTTTTGCACATTTTTAAATAATTACTCAATATATGTAATTGACTTACTTATTATTATGTTTTATTTTATTTATTTTTTCTCTCTGCCAGATTATGTATTGCATTGACCTGCTGCTGCCAAGTCAACAAATTTCACCTCATGTGCCGGTGATAATAAACCTGATTCTGACTCTGACTCAGAGCTTGTGTACACAAATTGATTGTGTGTCTGTAAAGTGGTGCTAGACACAGAAGTTCTGTACATAAGGTGACAGACAGGAAATGTCAGTCGAAGTGAAAACAGATCTCTACAAAGTGATTGGAATTATTTACAAATATAAAATACAAAATAATTGATTGATTAAGTATTCACCCTCTTTAATATGACACACTAAATCACCATTGCAGCCAATTGGATTTTGAAGTCTTTTAATTAGTTAAATAAAGATCACAGTGTGCAGTCAAGGTGTTTCAATTGAATGCGGTTAAAATACACCTGCACCTGGGAAGTGCAACTGCTGGTGAGTCAGTATCCTGGCAAAAACTACACCACAAACGTAAAAGGATACTCCAAGCAACTCCATGAGAAGGTTATTGAAAAACACAAGTCAGAAGATGGATAAAAGAATATTTCCAAGTCGTTGAATATCCCTTGAGGCACAGTTAAGACAATCATCAAGAAATGGAAAGAATATGGCACAGCTGTAAATCTGCCTAGAGCAGGCCGTCCTCAAAAATAGAGTGACTGTACAAGATGGGGACTGGTGAGGGAGGCCACTATAATAACTCTGGAGGAAGTACAAGTTTCAATAGCTGAGAGACTGCATAATTGAATAATTGTTGCCTGGGTTCTTCACCAGTCACGGCTTTATGGGAGAATGACAAAGAGAAAGGCACTGTTGAAAAAAACTCAAATGAAATCTCAGCTAGAGTTTGCCAGAAGGCATGTGGGATACTCTGAAGTCAGCTGGAAGAAGATTCTATGGTCTGATGAAACCAAAATTGAGCTTCTTGGCCATCAGACTAAAAGCTACTTCTGGCGTAAGCCAAACACTGCACGTTATGAAAAACACACCATCTCTACCGTGAAGCATGATGGTGGCTGTAACATGCTGTGGGGATGCTTCACTGCAGCAGGCTCCGGAAGGCTTGTGAAGGTAGAGGGTAAAATGAATGCAGCAAAATACAGGGAAATCCTGGAGGAAAGCCTGATGCAGTCTGCAAGAGAACTGTGACTTGGGAGAAGATTTGTTTTCCAGCTAGACAGTGACACCTAGCACAAAACCAAAACTACACAGGAATGGCTTAAAAACAACAAAGTTAATGTCCTGGAGTGGCCAAGTCAGAGTCCAGACCTCAATCCAATTGAGAATTTGTGGCTGGACTTAAAAAGATCTGTTTATTCATGATACCCATACAATCTGATGGAACTTGAGCAGTTTTGTAAAGAAGTATGGGGAAAAATTGCAGTGTCTAGATGTGCAAAGCTGATAGAGACCTATCCACACAGACTCAAGGCTGTAATTGCTGCCAAAGGTGCATCTACTAAATACTGACTTGAAGGGGATGAATCAATCAACTCAATCAATTATTTTGTGTTTTATATTTGTAATTAATTTAGATCACTTTGTAGAAAACTGTTTTCACTTTGACACAAAAGTCTCTTTCTGTTGATCAGTGTCAAAAAAAGCCAAATTAAATCCACTGTGATTCAACGTTGTAAAGCAATAAAGCATGAAAACTTCCAAGGGGGTTGAAGCAACATACATCAAAGTTGCTGGTGAACGCAGCAGGCCAAGCAGCATCTATAGGAAGAGGCGCAGTCAACGTTTCAGGCCGAGACCAGGCACTGTATATGTACTCTGATAATAAATGGACTTCGAACTATATCATTTGCTGTTGTTTTACTCGTACTCAGTGTCTGTGTCATAAATGTAACCAATTCAGGTGTCAACTCATCAAATTCATGACACAGGAAGCTATTGTCTGTGTTGGTTGATTTAAAAATAACTTAGCTGAATCACGTGATTCGGTTCCACGTTCCTGTAGACCATGGCTTTTCAATTATGGTGTCATTGAATTCTTGACTCTGATTTTATTTGTAAAGATACATTGCTCATTTCTCCTGTACTTACTTGCCCTTCTTTTGACACATTTATGGAGCCATATACCTTCTTAGAAGTTTGCAAAGATTCGTCACTGGCACAATTCCCTAGATGTGCAATTGACAGTATATTGACTGGTTGCCTGAATTCCTGGTATGGAAACACCAAAGCCCTTGATTGGAAAACCCTGCAAAAAGTAATTGATACGGCCCAGTACATCACAGGTAAATCCCAGCCGACCATTGAGCACAACTACATGGAGCACTGTTGCAGGAAAGCAGCATCCATCCAGGCCGTCCTCCATTTCTAAACTTTAACCTTTGGACTCGTTCTTTCTTTTTCCATAACTATTTTATAACTACTAGAACTGTGGTCACTGGACCCAATTAGTCCGTGAGCCAGGACCCCAAATTTGGGCCACCGGTACCATCTGGGGAGAATAATTCCTATAGTGATTTTTGGCAAGGTATACACCCCTAGTGCTAGAAAATATGTGATAGCATTGCAGTGGTGGTAGCCTTGTGTGTAGAACTCGATCAAGAATAGTGAAAGATCTCTATGGTGTGAAGAGACTGGTCATGAGTTGCAAGGTATCACAGGCACACAGATGGTGAGGCAGTGGAGGAGCTTCCTGACCAAAGTCAGTAACAATAACAGTCTCATTAGCTTCATAGTCCATGAATAGAGGAAGGTGGAGTACAGAGCAAAGCTACAGGAGAAGATTCTGTATACAACTGTGAGTGACAAATGTTACAGAATCACATCTCAAGACAGTGAGGAGGTATCCCCAGCTGTCATTTCAGTTACTTTTGGCCTGCCTTGTTCCCTAAGAGGAGGTCCAATATTGCCCCTTCATGAGTGGATTTTTCTGTTTTGCTGCATGAGGAAACTACCTTGGAAGCACCATACAAATTCTGCCCCACCCAGGCCCTTAGCAATAGGTGGCCCAATCAATACTGGGAAAATTCTAATCTCCCACTAGCTCTACCCTTCTGATCTCAAAACTAAGGGTTCCTTTACATTAAGCTCTAATAAGATCTGTGTTAGTACACAACTCCCAATCTTAGATAGCCTTTCCCCTTGTAGGCTCAACCACAAGCTACTCTAAAAAGCCATCTCTTAGGCATTCAACAAATTCCCTTTCTTGCAATCCAACACCAACCTCATTTTCCCAATTCCCTTGTACATTGAAGTTTCAAGATTCAATTCAAAAGATTCAAAAATCTTTATTTTCATTCTAACCGTACATCAGCTCTGCAGGGCAGAATGAGACAGCATTTCTCAGGGGCAGTGCAATCATAACATAACAAACGCAACACTAAGTAATAAAATAACAATAAATAGTAAAACACAACAGCCACATGTCAGTTAAAATCAAGTTATAAGTGTCCAGTGCAAGTTAAAAGTGTCCAAAGCAGAGTCAGGTGGAGCAGCTATTCAGCAGTCTGACTGCCTGTGGGAGGAAGCTGTTTAGTAGCCTTGTGGTTTTAGTTTTGATGCTCCTGTAACGTTTGCCTGATGACAGAAGAACAAACAGTTCATGAAGAGGGTGTGAGGGGTCTTTAATGATGTGCCGTGTCTTCTGGAGGCATCGACTCTGAAAGAGGTCTTGGACAGAAGGTAGGGAGACTTCTCCATTGCAATTGTGGCATTACCTTATTACATGCCCTTCTCAGCTTCCGTTGCAATCTCAACCCCACATCTTGTCTACGATTTGGAGGCCTATATACGATTCCCATAATAGTTTTTGCACCCTTGCAGTTTCTTAACTCCACCCACAAAGATTCAACATTCTCTGACCCTATGTCACCACTTTCTAAAGATGTAATTCCATCTCTTACCAATAGAGCCACACCACTGCCTGTGTCTTCCTGCCTGTCCTTTTGATACAAAGTATATCCTTTGATGTTAAGCTCCTAACTATGGCCGTCTCTCAGCCACAACTCAGTGCAAGGGTGCATGCAAGCTTGATTTTGTTTAGGATCAGAATTGGGCCATTTGGCCCATTGGGTCTGCTCAGCCAATGGGTGAGCAGATGCCTAATTCACTTACTCCCTCAGCCCCAATCTCCTGCCTTCTCCCTGTATCCCTACATGCCCTGACCAATCAAGAATCTATCAGCGTCTGCCTTAAATATACCCAATGATTTGGCCTCGACAGCTACCTGTGGCAACAAGTTCCACAGATACTTAACCCTCTGGCTAAAGAAATTCCTCATCTCCGTTACAAGAGGACACCCCTCTATTCTGAGGTTATGTCCTCTGGTCGTAGACTCTCCTACCATAGGAAACATCCTCTCCACATCCATTCTATCAAGGCTTTTCACCATTCATTAAGTTTTAATGAGATCACCTCATTCTTCTGAATTGTAGTGAATACAGGCCCAGAGCTATCAAACACTCTTCATATCACAAGGCGTTCAATCCTAGAATCATTTTGTGAACCTCCTTTGAACCCTCTCCAATGTCAGCACATCCTTTCAAAGAAAAGAGTCCCAAACCTGCACAATACACTAAGTGAGGCCTCACCAGTGCTTTATAAAGTTTCAACATTACATCCTGCTTTTATATTCCAGGACTCTTGAAATGAATGCTAACATCACATTTGCCTTCCACACCACAGACTCAACCTACAAATTAATCCTTAGGGAATCCTGCACAAGGACTCCCAAGTCCCTTTGTGCCTCAGATATTTTGAATTTTGTCTCCATTTAGAAAATAGTCTACCCTTTTAAATACAAGAGAAAGTCTGTAGACGCTGGAAATCCAAGCAACACACACAAAATGCTGGAGGAACTCAGCAGGCCAAGGAGAACAGTACAGTTGACGTTTCAGGACAAGACCCTTCATCAGGACTGGAGAACAAAAGATGAGGAGTATGTTAGAGTGAGTGTTTTTTGGGTAGATGATTCATTTACACTTAAATGACTTTGGCCACAGACTTCTATTTGACAAAGTACTGTGGATTGAGTCCACAACAATGCGCTTCCTAAAAAGGTGTGAATACCAGATGCTTCTGGTGCCGTAGTTTGACCTGATGCAGTAGTTTCGAAGACAGTATTATCTATACTTTATAAATATTAATTGTCTTCTGTTAGCACGTAAAATGCCAAATAAATGTATTGTGGATTTAACTTGCATTCCTAAAGGCTGTGGATACCAACCCAGACATGTTGGCGTCGGAAGGAAAGGATGAAGTCAGAAGGTGTGATGTTTTGTATGTAGCTTCAAAAGGAAGCATTGTCTATAACTTTAAGTCGTGATTGCCTTTTGTGTTTAGCATATAAATATCGAGCCCACATTGGGCTAGCAGACCTTTCTACCGAAAGCGTCTCTGATCATATGATGCCTGCAGTACCTTGTTGTGTCGAATAAAGAAACTGCTTTGTGACTCTGTCTCTCCAGAGATTACAGAGTAGATTTAAAAAGTAGAGGGAGGGGAGGGAGAAGCACAAGGTGATAGGTGAATCCCGAAGGGGGAGGGTTGTGTTAAAGTGATGGGAAGTTGATTGGTGAAAGGGATACAGGGCCGGAGAAAGGAGGAAACCAATAGGAGAGGACAGAAGGTCATGGAAGAAAGAAAAGTGGAAATTGGAATGGGGAATGTGGGGGGAGGGAATTTCTGGACTGACCTCTACCTTGCTGAGGCCTGGCAATAACTGTCAGATACCTCCTCTTACCTACCCGTCAAACAGGACCCCACTAGGGAGCACCAAGGCCATGAATTCCCACATCATCACTGACCTCATTAACTCTCGGGATCTTCCATCCACTGCCTTCAACCCCATAGTTCCCTCACCCACACTTTCCATGTCTGTCTCCTACTCATCATCCATAAACCTACCTCTCCAGGTCGATCTATTATTTCTACATGTTCCTGCCCCACTGAACTTGTATCTGCATACCTTGACTCAAACAGTCCTTCCAGGTGAGGTGAGTATGAGTCAGTTATCTACTGAACCGGTGCTCCTGGTGTGGCCTCCTCTGTATCGGTGAGACCCGACATAGACTGGAAGACTGCTTCGCCTAGCGCCTACACTTCGTCAGCCAGAAAAAAACAGGATCTCCCAGTGGCCACCCATTTTAATTCCACTTCCCATTCCCATTCTGACATGTTAGTCCTTGGCCTCCCGCTTCTTCTGGCAAATGGAACGTTAGTGCTCGGCAAAGCAGTCGCCCAATCTAAATCGTGTCCCACCGATATACAGGAGGTCACACCGGGAGCACCGGGCACAGTATATGACCCCAACAGACTCACAGGTGAAGTGTGGCCTCACCTGGAAAGACTGTTTGGGGCCCTGAATGGTAGTGAGGGAGGAGGTGTAGCACTTGTTCCGCTTACAAGGATAAGTGCCAGGAGGGAGATCAGTGGGGAGGGATGGGGCGGATGAATGGACAAGGGAGTCATGTAGGGAGTGATCCCTGCGGAAAGCAGAAAGTAAGGGGGAGGGAAAAATGTGCTTGGTGGTGGGATCCTGTTGGAGATGGCGTAAGTTACAGAGAATTATGTGCTGGATGCAGAGGCCGGTGGGGTGGTAGGTGAGAACAAGAGGAACCCGATCCCTGGTACGGTAGTGAGAGGATGGGGTGAGGGCAGCCGTGCGTGAAATTGGAAAGATGTGATTGAGGGCAGCATTGATGGTGAAGGAAGGGAAGCCTCTTTTTTTGAAAAAGGAGGAAACCTCCTTCATTCTGGATGAAAAGCCTCATCTGAGAGCAAGTGTGGCAGAGTTGGAGGAATTGAGAGAAGGGAATGGTATTTTTACAAGTGACGGTTGGGAAGAGCTATAGTCAGGTAGCTGTGAGTCTGTGAGTTTATAATAGAAATCAGTAGATAAGCTGTCTCCAGACATAGAGACGGTGAGATTGAGAAAGGGAAGGGAGGTGTCAGAAATGGACCAGGTAAATCTGAGCAACACACAGCAAAGTTGCTGGTGAACGCAGCAGGCCAGGCAGCATCTCTAGTAAGAGGTACAGTCGATGTTTCAGGCCGAGACCCTTCGGCCTGAAATCTGAGGGCAGGATGGAAGTTGGAGGCAAACTTGATGAAATCCACGAGCTCCACATGCATGCAGGAAGCAGCATCAATGCAGTCATCGATGTAGCATAGCAAAAGTGGGGGACCAGCACCAGAACAGGCTTGCAACACAGACTGTTCCACGTGGCTGACTGGGATCCACTGAGCCGACCGAGCCAATGGCTACACCTTCTGTTTGAAGGAAGTGGGAGGAGCCCAAGGAGAAATTATTTCGAGTGAGGATAAGTTCTGCTAAGATGGAGCAGAATTGTGGTGGAGGGGAACTGATTTGTCCGGTGTCCAGAAAGAAACAGAGTTTTCAGGCCTTCCTGGTGGGGGATGGAGGTGTATAGGAACTGGACATCCATGGTGAAAATAAGATGATGGGGGCCTGAAAGCTTGAAAGCACGTGAAGTGTCACGGATGTAGGTCGGAAGGGACTGGACTAGAGGGGATAAAACAGAGTCGCGGTGTTAGAGTGAGTTTTTTTTGGGGTAGATGATTTGTTTACACTTAAATGACTTTGGCCACCAGACTTCTATTTCAACTGTTTGACAATGCGCTTCCTCAAAGGGTGTGAACACCAGATGCTCGCCGTAGTTTTGACCTGATGCTGTAGTTTCGAAGACTATTATCTATACATTATAAATAGTCATTGTCTTCTACGTTAGCACGGGAAATGCCAAGTAAATGTATCGTAGACTTAACTCACATTCCTAAAGGCTGTGGATATCAACCCAGACATGTTGGCGTCAGAAGGAAAGGATGGTGTGATATTTTGTATGTAACTTCAATAGGAAGCATTGTCTATAGATAGATAGATATACTTTATTGATCCCGCGGGAAATTGGGTTTCGTTACAGCCGCACCAACCAAGAATAGAGCATAAATATAGCAATACAAAAACCACAAACAGTCAAACAACAAAATGCAAACTATGCCAGATGGAAATAAGTCCAGATGGATCGTCTATAACTTTTTAAGTAGCGATTGCCTTTGTGTTGCCTTAAAGGGAGAGGAGGTGTTGGAGTTGTTAAAATACATTAGGGCAGATAAGTCCCCGGGGCCTGACGGAATATTGCCCAGGCTGCTCCACGAGGCAAGGGAAGAGATTGCTGAGCCTCTGGCTAGGATCTTTATGTCCTTGTTGTCCACGGGAATGGTACTGGAGGATTGGAGGGAGGTGAATGTTGTTCCCTTGTTCAAAAAAGGTAGTAGGGATAGTCCGGGTAATTATAGACCAGTGAGCCTTACGTCTGTGGTGGGAAAGCTGTTGGAAAAGATTCTTAGAGATAGGATCTATAGGCATTTAGAGAATCATGGTCTGATCAGGGACAGTCAGCATGACTTTGTGAAGGGCAGATCGTGTCTAACAAGCCTGATAGAGTTCTTTGAGGAGGTGACCAGGCATATAGATGAGGGTAGTGCAGTGGATGTGATCTATATGGATTTTAGTAAGGCATTTGACAAGGTTCCACACGGTAGGCTTATTCAGAAAGTTAGAAGGCATGGGATCCAGGGAAGTTTGGCCAGGTGGATTCAGAATTGGCTTGCCTGCAGAAGGCAGAGGGTGGTGGTGGAGGGAGTACATTAAGATTGGAGGATTGTGACTATGGTGTCCCACAAGGATCTGTTCTGGGACCTCTACTTTTCGTGATTTTTATTAACGACCTGGATGTTGGGGTAGAAGGGTGGGTTGGCAAGTTTGCAGACGACACAAAGGTTGGTGGTGTTGTAGATAGTGTAGAGGATTGTCAAAGATTGCAGAGAGACATTGATAGGATGCAGAAGTGGGCTGAGAAGTGGCAGATGGAGTTCAACCCGGAGAAGTGTGAGGTGGTACACTTTGGAAGGACAAACTCCAAGGCAGAGTACAAAGTAAATGGCAGGATACTTGGTAGTGTGGAGGAGCAGAGGGATCTCGGGGTACATGTCCACAGATCTCTGAAAGTTGCCTCACGGGTGGATAGGGTAGTTAAGAAAGCTTATGGGGTGTTAGCTTTCATAAGTCGAGGGATATAGTTTAAGAGTCGCGATGTAATGATGCAGCTCTATAAAACTCTGGTTAGGCCACACTTGGAGTATTGTGTCCAGTTCTAGTCACCTCACTATAGGAAGGATGTGGAAGCATTGGAAAGGGTACAGAGGAGATTTACCAGGATGCTGCCTGGTTTAGAAAGTATGCATTATGATCAGAGATTGAGGGAGCTAGGGCTTTACTCTTTGGAGAGAAGGAGGATGAGAGGAGACATATTAGAGGTGTACAAGATAATAAGAGGAATAGATAGAGTGGATAGCCAGCGCCTCTTCCCCAGGGCACCACTGCTCAATACAAGAGGACATGGCTTTAAGGTAAGGGGTGGGAAGTTCAAGGGGGATATTAGAGGAAGGTTTTTTACTCAGAGAGTGGTTGGTGCGTGGAATGCACTGCCTGAGTCAGTGGTGGAGGCAGATACACTAGTGAAGTTTAAGAGACTACTAGACAGGTATATGGAGGAATCTAAGGTGGGGGCTTATATGGGAGGCAGGGTTTGAGGGTCGGTACAACATTGTGGGCCAAAGGGCCTGTACTGTGCTGTA
The DNA here is from genome assembly GCF_963921235.1 of Mobula hypostoma. Lineage (NCBI taxonomy): Eukaryota > Metazoa > Chordata > Chondrichthyes > Myliobatiformes > Myliobatidae > Mobula > Mobula hypostoma. Next base: position 3,760,731 of record NC_086100.1, on the reverse strand, counting down.
CTATTCTATGTTCTATGTTTAGCATATAAATATCGAGCCCACATTGAGCCAGCAGACATTTCTGCGGAAAGATGCCTGCTGTACCTTGTTGTGTCGAATAAAGAAGCTGCTTTGTATGTACCAGTGACTCTGTCTCTGCGGTAATTTCATCCACGCTACAACACGCGGTATGCAGATATGATTTCAGTGGGGCAGGAACAAGTTGAAACAATGGGACAACCTGGACAAGCAGGCTTGTGGATCTTGGGTAGGAGGTAGAAATGGGAGGTGTGGGGCATGAGGACAATGACGTTGCTGGCAGTGGATGGGAGATCCCCAGAGCTGATAAGGTTGATTACAGTGAGTCGGTAAGTCCCACTTTATTTCTTCTCCCAAAGTGCATGACCAGACACTTCCCAACACTGTACTCCAATTGCCACTTCTTTGCCCATTCTCCTGATCTGTCTAAGTCCTTCTGTAGCCTCTTTACATCCTCAAAACTACATGCTCCTCCACCTATCTTTGTATCGTCCACAATCTGTGCAATAAAATCATCTAAATAATTGACATATAATGTAAAAAGAGTCAGTCCCAACACAGACCTCTCTGTGGATCACCACTAGTCACTGGCAGCCGGCCAGAAAAGGCCCCCTTTACCACCACTCTTGGTCTCCTGCTCTTCAGCCACTGCTTTATCCATGCTAGTATTTTCTTGTAATACCATAGGCTCTTAACTTGTTAAGCAGCCTCATGTGGCACTTTGTCAAAGGCCTTCTGAAAATGAAAGTACACATCAACCAATTCTCCTTTGTCTATCCTGCTTGTTATTTTCAAAGAATTCCAAAAGACCTGTTAGGCAAGACCTCCCATTGAGCAAATCATGTTGACAACAGCCGATTTTATCACATGTCTCCAAGTACCCTGAAACCACATCCTTAACAATTGATTCCAACAACTTCAACCACTGAGGTCAGACTAACCGGCCCATAATTTTCTTTCTTCTGCCTCTCCCCTTTCTTGAAGAGTGGAATGGCATTTGTACCTTTCTAGTCTTCTGGAACCATTCCAGAATCTAGTGATTCTTGAAAAATCATTACTAATGTCTCCACAATTTCTTCACCACCTCTTTCAGAACCCTGGGGTGTACACCATCCTGGTGATTTATCTACCTTCAGACCTTTCAGTTTCCCAAGTACCTTCTCCCTAATAATGGAAACTTTACACAATTCAGACCCTTGACACCATGGAACTTCCACCATACTGCTGGTGCCTTCCACAGTGAAGACTTATGTAAACTACTTATTCAGTTCATCTGTCATTTCCTTGTACCCCATTACTAGTTCTCCAGCATTGTTTTCCAGCAGTTCCTGTATCCACTCTCGCCTCTCTTTTATGCTTGATATTTCTGAAGAAACTTTGGGTATCGTCTTCAATATTATTAGCTAGCTTACTTTCGTTCCCTGGCCGCCACCGCTTTATTTTCACCATGGATGTCCAGTCCCTGTATACTTCCATCTGCCACAAGGAAGGTCTCAAAGCTCTCCGCTTCATTTTGGATTCCAGACCTAACCAGTTCCCTCTACCACCACTCTGCTCCGTTTAAGGAATTAGTCCTTACTCTTAATAATTTCTCCTTTGGCTCCTCCCACTTCCTCCAAACTAAAGGTGTCGCCATGGGCACCCGTATGGGTCCCAGCTATGCCTACCTTTTGTTAGCTTTGTGGAACAATCCATGTTCCAAGCCTATTCTGGTATCTGTCCCCCACTTTTCCTTCGCTACATTGACTACTGCATTGGCGCTGCTTCCTGCACGCATGCTGAGCTCGTTGACTTCATTAACTTTGCCTCCAACTTTCACCCTGCCCTCAAGTTTACCTGGTCCATTTCTGACACCTCCCTCCCCTTTCTAGATCTTTCTGTCTCTATCTCTGGAGACAGCTTATCTACTGATGTCTACTATAAGCCTACGGATCATTATGATCGGAGATTAAGGGAGCTTGGGCTTTACTCTTTGGAGAGAAGGAGGATGAGAGGAGACATGATAGAGGTGTACAAGATAATAAGAGGAATAGATAGAGTGGATAGCCAGCGCCTCTTCCCCAGGGCACCACTTCTCAATAGAAGAGGACGTGGCTTTAAGGTAAGGGGTGGGAAGTTCAAGGGGGATATTAGAGGAAGGTTTTTTACTCAGGGAGTGGTTAGTGCGTGGAATGCACTGCCTGAGTCAGTGGTGGAGGCAGATACACTAGTGAAGTTTAAGAGACTACTAGACAGGTATATGGAGGAATTTAAGGTGGGGGCTTATATGGGAGGCAGGGTCTGAGGGTCGGCACAACGTTGTGGGCCGAAGGGCCTGTACTGTGCTGTACTATTCTATGTTCTATGGACTCTCACAGCTATCTGGACTATTCCTCTTCTCACCCTGTCTCTTGCAAAAATGCTATCCCCTTCTCACAATTCCTCCATCTCCGCCGCATCTGCTTTCAGGATGAGGCTTTTCATTCCAGGACGAAGGAGATGTCCTCCTTTTTTGAAGAAAGGGGCTTCCCTTCCTCCACCATCAACTCTGCTCTTAAACGCATCTCTCCTATTTCACGCATATCTGCTCTCACCCCATCCGCCCGCCACCCCACTAGGAATAGGATTCCCCTTGTCCTCACCTACTACCCCACCAGCCTCTGGGTCCAACATATAATTCTCCGTAACTTCCGCCACCTCCAACGGGATCCCACCACTAAACACATCTTTCCCTCCCCCCCACCCCGCTTTCCGCAGGTATCGCTCCCTACGTGACTCCCTTGTCCATTCGTCCCCCCCATCCCTTCCCACTGATCTCCCTCCTGGCACTTATCCTTGTAAGCGGAACAAGTGCTACATCTGCCCTTACACTTCCTCCCTCACCACCATTCAGGGCCCCAGACAGTCCTTCCAGATAAGGCGACACCTCACCTGTGAGTCAGCTGGGGTGATATACTACGTCCGGTGCTCCCGATGTGGCCTTCTATATATTGGTGAGACCCAACGCAGACTGGGAGACCATTTTGCTGAACACCTATGCTCTGTCCGCCAGAGAAAGCAGGATCTCCCAGTGGCCACACATTTTAATTCCACATCCCTTTCCCATTTTGACATGTCTATCCACGGCCTCCTCTACTGTCAAGATGAAGCCACACTCAGGTTGGAGGAACAACACCTTATATTCCGTCTGGGTAGCCTCCAACCTGATGGTATAAACATTGACTTCTCTAACTTCCGCTAATGCCCCACCTCCCCTTCATACCCCATCCATTATTTATTTATTTATTTATTTATTCTCTCTCCTTTTTCTCCCTCTGTCCCTCTCACTATACCCCTTGCCCATCCTCTGGATTCCCCCCACCCCCCGTCTTTCTCCCTGGGCCTCCTGTCCCATGATCCTCTCATATCCCCTTTGCCAATCACCCGTCCAGCTCTTGACTCCATCCCTCCCTCTCCTGTCTTCTCCTATCATTCTGGATCTCCCCCTCCCCCTCCCACTTTCAAATCTCTTACTATCTCTTCTTTCAGTTCGTCCTGACGAAGGGTCTCGGCCTGAAACGTCGACTGTACCTCTCCCTAGAGATGCTGCCTGGCCTGCTGCGTTCACCAGCAACTTTTATGTGTGTTGCTTTAAAGTCCAGCATCTGCAGATTTCCTCGTGTTTACTTTCGTATTCCATCTTTTCATTCTTTATGACTTTTTTACTTGCCTTCTGTTTGTTTTTGAAAGCTTCCCAGTCCTCCAACTTCCCAGTAATATTTGCTGTATTATATGCAGTCTCTTTGGCCTTGACTTCCCTTGTTAGCCACACTTATGTCATCTTGCCTTTTGAATACTTGTTCCTTTGGTATATACCCTGTGCCTTCTGAGCTGCTTCCACAATTTTCAGCCATTGTTGCTCTGCTGTCATCTCTGCCGGTGTTCTTTTTGAATCAATCTCAGCCAACTCCTCTCTCACACCTCTGTATTCCTTTACAGCATTGTAATACTGATACATCTGACTTTATCTTTTCCTTCTCAAATTTCAGCGTGAATTTGATCCCCTTCCCCTAAGGTTATTTTACCTTTAGCTTCTAATCATGAGTTGCTCTAAAAACCAACTCGTAGGCATTCTAGAAATTCACCCTCTTGGGATCCAGCAATAACCTGATTTTCTCAATCTACCTGCATATTAGTCAGCTCCATCTTGGGTACTAGCCTACAAAGTACCCAGAACATCTTCAGGGAGCGGTGTCTCAGAAAGGCAGAATCCATTATCAAGGACCTTCAGCACCCAGGGCATGTCCTTTTCTCACTGTTACCATCAGGTAGGAGGTACAGAAGCCTGAAGACACACACTCAGCGATTCAGGAACAGCTTCTTCCCCTCTGCCATCCGATTCCTAAATGGACATTGAACCCTTGGACACTACCTCACTTTTTAAAATATATAGTATTTCTGTTTTTTGCATGATTTTTAATCTATTCAATATACATATACTGTCATTTATTTATTTATTATTATTGTATTTTGTTTTTTTTCTTCTATATTATGTATTGCATTGAACCGTTGCTGCTGAGTTAACATATTTCACAGCACATGCCGGTGATAATAAACCTGATTCTGATTCTGATATTGAAATCTCTCATGACTATTGTAACATTATCCTTTTGGCATGAATTTTCTATTTCCTGTTGCAATTTCTACACCACATCCTCAGTGCTGTTTGGGGGTCTGTAGATAACTCACATCAGGGTCTTTCACCCTTGAGTTCTTTAGCTCTATCCAGAACGATTCAACACCTTCTGAGTCTATGTCACCTTTTTCTAATGATTTGATTTGTGCCTACCTGCCTGTCCTATCGATATACTGCTATAATGTTCTTTCAGCCATGATTCAGTGATGCCCACAACATCATACATGGCCATCTTTAACTGTGCTACAAGTTCATCTACCTTCTTCCATATACTACACACATTCAAATATAAGACCTTCACACTTTTCGATTTTGTCCGCCTTTTACATTTCAATTCATCCTGTTACACATTGCCTCTATTTGTAAACCAACTACCTCATCCTCAGCACTATCACTCCAGTTACCCCCCCCCCCAAATTAGTTTAAAACCTCCCGAGCAACTCTAGCCATTTTTTGGTTTTGCTGACATTGAGTGAGAATGCTTGGATATCACATCAGTCTCATCCTTCTTTGGTCCCCCCATTACTCTGCTTATGAAATACACTGGTTCTCCTTTCTGTGGTGTTATCTGTACTTGATGGGGCAGGTAGTGTTGAGAAAGCTGGGAGTCTGTGGAAGGACGTAGACAGATTGGCAGAATTGGCAAAGAAGTGGCAGATGGAATATACTGTAGAGAAGTGTATGGTTATGCATTTTGATAGAAGGAATAAAGGCACAGACTATTTTCTAAAAGGGGAGAAAATTTTAAAAAAATCAGAGGCACTAAGGGTCTTGGAAGTCCTTCTGCAGGATTCCCTAAAGGTTAACTTGCAGGTTTGGTCCCAGACAAATGGGATGTTATTATTCATTTCCAGAGGACTAGAATACTAAACCAAGGATGTAATACTGAGGTTTATAAGGCAATGTCAGACCACACTTGCAGTACTGTGAGCAGTTCTGGACCCCTTACCTAAGAAAAGATGTGTTAGCATTGGAGAGGGTCCAGAGGTGGTTTATGAGAATGATTCGGGAGTGAAAGTTAAACAGGAGTCTCAGTTTTTGTTTTTGGCCTTTATTCACTAGTTTAGAAGAATGAGGGAGAGCTCATTGAAATCTGTTGAATATTGAAAGACCTAGATAGAATGGATGCAGAGAGGATATTTCCTATAATGGGGGAGTCTAGGGCCAGAGGGCACAGCCTCGGAATAGTGGGATGTCCCTTTAGAACGATGATGAGGAATTTCTTCAGCCAGAGGGTAGTGAACCTGTGGATTCATTGCCACATGTGGCCATGGAGGCCAAGTCATTGTGGATATTTAAAGTGGACGTTGATAAGATCTTGATCAATAAGGGTGTCAAAGGTTACAGAAAGGAAGGCTGGAGAATGTGGTTGGGCAGGACAATAAAACAGCCATGACGTAATGATGGAGCCAACTCGATGGGACAACCGTCTAATTCTGCTCCCATGTCTTATAGTCTAACAGAATTGTGACCTTTGTGCGTTTGCAAATTTTCATTTAGCTCTGAATTTCTCATGATCAGTCACTTTGGAACTCCTGGCTGCAAGCCAATTACACTGAAACAAATATTAATGGGTTTTTATTGCTGTGAAGTCAGCTTAATCTTGATCGGACCAAGATGGGTTATGTCTTAAGTGGGTAAAACTTGCCCAGGAGTTCCAGGATGCTACTAGTTCAGTTTGTATTTGGGCTCAAAACCCATGCTGACTAAACACCACTCTCTCATACTGATACCCAGAAATTCTGTCTGTTACTCCACGGTTTGGTGGAAACAACTTGTTATTTCAATTAAACACTGGCGCTACCGTAACGTAGCAGTTAGCAACTCGGGGTATTGGAATTTGGAGTTTCCTCTGGAAGAAAATTTGTATTTTCCTTTCATGCAAGCACAAGTCAGGAGGTGGATACAAAAAATCTCCAAGTCACTGAATATCCCTTGGGGCACAGTTAAGTCAATCATCAAGAAATGAAAAGAATATGACACAGCTGTAAATCTGCCTAGAGCAGGCCGTCCTCAAAAGCTGAGTGAACATACAAGAGGGGGACTAGTGAGGGATGCCACCAAGAACCCATTGGGAATAATGCACAAGGTGCAAAATCAGTGTATTCCCCGGAGAAGGGAGGATTCAAAGGGGGGAAAGTGGCCACAGTGGTTGACAAAGGAAGTCAGAGATAGCATAGCATTAAAAAAGAAGTATAACAGAGCTAAGGTAAGTGGGAAGACGGATGACTGGGAAATTTTTAAGGAGCAACAGAACTTAACTAAAAAGGCAATACGGGGAGAAAAAATGAGGTACAAACGCAAGCTAGCTAGGAATATAAAGGGGGATAGCAAAAGTTTTTTTAGGTATGTGAAGAGAAGGAAGATAGTTAAGAACAATGTCGGGCCCTTGAAGAATGAATTGGGAGAAATTGTTATGGGAAACAGAGAAATGGCAGACAAATTTAGTAAGTACTTTGGATCTGTCTTCACTAGGGAAGACACAAGCAATCTCCCAGATGTATGGATGGGCCAAGGACATAGGGTAACAGAGGAACTGAAACAGATTGACATTAGGAAGGAAACAGTGATGAGTAGACTGATGGGACTGAAGGCTAACAAATCCCCAGGTCCAGATGGTATGCATCCTAGGGTACTAAAGGAGGTGGCTCTGGAAATTGCGGATGCATTGGAGATCATTTTCCAATGTTCCTTAGATTCAGGATCAGTTCCTGAGGATTGGCGAATGGCTAATGTTATCCCACTTTTTAAAAAAGGAGGGAGGGAGAAAACAGAGAACTATTGCCCTGTTAGCCTAACATCAGTAGTGGGGAAGATGCTAGAGTCCATTATTAAAGATGAAATAGCGGCATATCTTGATAGCAGTGATAGGATTGGGCCGAGCCAGCATGGATTTACCAAGGGCAAATCATGCATGACTAATCAATTGGAGTTTTTCAAGGATGTAACCAGGAAGATAGACACGGGAGATCCAGTGGATGTGGTGTACCTTGACTTTCAGAAGGCGTTTGATAAGGTACCACATAGGAGATTGATGGGTAAAATCAGAGCTCATGGCATTGGGGGGAGGATATTGACATGGATAGAAAACTAGTTGGCAGATAGAAAACAAAAGGTAGCAGTGAATGGGTGTTTCTCGGAATGGCAGGTGGTGACTAGTGGGGTGCCACAGGGCTCAGTATTGGGACCACAGCTGTTTATGATTTACGTGAATGATTTGGAGGAAGGCATTATGAATAACATCAGCAAGTTTGCTGATGATACTAAGCTGGGTGGCAGTGTGACATGTGATGAGGATGTTAGGAGAATTCAAGGTGACTTGGATAGGCTGGGTGAGTGGGCAGAAACTTGGCAGATGGCATTTAATGTGAATAAGTGTGAGGTTATTCACTTTGGGAGCAAGAACAGGAAGGCAGATTATTATCTGAACGGTGTGGAGTTAGGTAAGGGAGAAATACAAAGCGATCTAGGAGTACTTGTTCATCAGTCTCTGAAGGTGAATGAGCAAGTGCAGCAGGTAGTGAAGAAGGCTAATGGAATGTTGGCCTTTATTACGAAAGGAATTGAGTACAAGAGCAAGGAAATCCTTTTGCATTTGTACAGGGCCCTGGTGAGACCACACCTGGAGTATTGTGTGCAGTTTTGGTCTCCAGGGTTAAGGAAGGACATCCTGGCTGTGGAGGAGGTGCAGCGTATGTTCACTAGGTTAATTCCTGGGATATCCGGACTGTCTTACGCAGAGAGGTTAGAGAGACTGGGCTTGTACATGCTGGAATTATGGAGGTTGAGGGGGAATCTGATTGAGACATATAAGATTATTAAGGGATTGGACAAGCTAGAGGCAGGAAATATGTTCCAGATGCTGGGAGAGTCCAGTACCAGAGGGCATAGTTTAAGAATAAGGGGTAGGTCATTTAGGACAGAGTTGAGGAGGAACAACTTCTCCCAGAGAGTTGTGGAGGTGTGGAACGTGCTGCCTCAGAAGGCAGTGGAAGCCAATTCTCTGGAAGCTTTCAAGAAGGAGCTAGATAGGTATCTTATGGATAGGGGAATCAAGGGTTATAGGGACAAGGCAGGAACTGGGTATTGATAGTAGATGATCAGCCACGATCTCAGAATGGCTGTGCAGGCTCGAAGGGCCGAATGGTCTACTTATGCACCTATTCTCTATTGTCTATTGAAACCTATGACATCCCTGTGAGAGTTAACAGCTTCATTCTCTGAGATGTGAGAGATTGCATACAACTGTTGCCCAGGTGCTTCACCAGTTGCAGCTTTATGGGAAAGTGGCAAAGAGAAATCCACTGTTGAAAAATCTCAAATGAAGTCTCAGCTAGAGTTTGCCAGGAGGCATGTGGAGTCATGCCTCCACTGTGAAATCAGCTGGAAGAAGGTTCTATGGTCTGATGAAACCAACATTGAGAGTTTTTTGGCCATCAGACAAAACGCTAAGTTTGTTGTAAACCAAACACCACACATTATCAAAAACTCACCATCCCTACCGTGAACCATGGTGGTGGCTGTATCATGCTGTGGGGATGCTTCACTGCAGCAGGCCCTGGAAGGCTTGTAAAGGTAGAGGGTAAAATGAACGCAGCAAAATACAGAGAAATCCTGGAGGAAAACCTTATGCAACCTGCAAGAGAACTGCCACCTGGGAGAAGATTTATTTTTCAGCAAGACAAGGAACCTAAGCATAAAGCCAAAGCTACACAGGAATGGCTTATAAACAAAAAAAGTTAGTTCTGGAGTGGCCAAGTGAGAGTCCAGACCTCAATTTAATTGAGAATTTGTAGCTGTTCACTCACGATCCGCATGCAATCTGACAGAGCTTGAGCAGTTTTGTAAAGAAGAATGGGGAAAAATTGCAATGTCCAGATATGCAAAGCTGATAGAGACCTATCCACACAGACGCAAGGCTATCAAAGGTGCATCTACTAAATACCGACTTGGAGGGGTGAATACTTATGCAATCAATTATTTTGTGTTTTTTTTTAAATTTGTAATTAATTTAGATCACTTTGACATGAGAGTATTTTTTCTGACCAGTGTCAAAAAAGCCAAATTAAATCTACTGTGATTCAATGTTGTTAAACAATAAAACATGAAAACTTCCAAGGTAAGTGACTACTTTTTATAGGCACTGTATTTGCTATTGCCTTCACACTCCTATATTCCTACATAACTACTTCTGATACGTAGTCACTGTTGTAACTTGGCAGCAACACACTTTAGCTTAGAACATAGAACAGGTCTGGGCCTTCAGCTCAAAATGTTATGCTGACCTTTTAACCTACTCCCAGGTCAATCAAACCTTTCCCTCCTACATGACCCCCCATTTTTCTATCATCAGTGTACATATCTCTTTAAAAATTTCTTAAATGTCCCTATTGTATCTGCCTCTATCACCACCCCTGGCAGGGCATTCCATGGCCCCACCACTCTGAGTATTAAAATAAAACTACCTCTAACATGACCCCCATACTTTCCTCTAATCATCTTAAAATTATGCCCCCTTGAGTGTGTTACCAATTTCCACCCTGGGTTGGCCACTCTATGTCTCTTACTGGACTGCGATGGAAAGGAAGTCGCAGGTAGTCAAAACTGCTCAATGCATCACTGTCACCAGCCTACCCACCATCAAGGACAGAAAAAGGACAGTAATATCATGAAAGATCCCACTCTCATCAGAAACATCTACACCAGGACCACCAGACTCAAAAAGTTACTTTCCCCAAGCAGTAAGGCTGACCAACACCTCCACCCACTAACGCACCCCTCCAGACCCCCAACCACCACTACTTTATCATTCCCTGTCAGTCACCTTGTGTACAGACACTCCTGTGTTTAGTGTCACTTTATGGACATGCATCAATGTATATACTGTACACTAGTTCATGTATTTGTGTTTTTTTTTATATTATTGTGTTCTTCATCTGTTGTGTGTCTTTGTGCTGCATCAGATCCGGAGTGACAATGAATTCATTTTCATTTACACTGGAGAGTGGGGCTGGAACTGGATGAACTCCAGATCATTCTGGAAGTTCATGGAGTGATAGTTCGGACATATAGAGAGGTGGTTACAGCCAAGGTACAGGACACAGGAAACTGGGTGACAGTCAGGAAAGGGAAAGGGGTTAAAGAGCATTGCAGAGTATCTCTAAGGCCATTCCCCCTCAAGAACAGGAATACCATTTTGGATACTGTTGGGGGGCATGACCTAGCAGAGGAAAGTTACAGTAGTCAGGTCTCTGGCACGGTGACTCAGGTGGGAAGGGGTGAGGGGTAAGAAGAGACACACTGTAGTGATGGTGGATCTGTTAGTTGGGGAAACAGAAAGGAGGTTTTATGGGTGAAAATGAGATTCCTGGATTGTATGTTGCCTCCGGGATGCCAGGGTCCAGGACGCCTCGGAACGAGTCCTCAGTATTCTTAAATGGGAGGGTGAACTGACAGAGTTAGTGGTTCATGTAGCTACCAATGACATGGGTATGACAAGTGATGAGATTCTACATAGGGAATTCAAGGAGTTAAGTGCTAAGTTAGAGGGTGGGTCCTCCAGCGTTGTGACCTCACGATTGCAACCTATACCATGTGCTAGTGAAGCAAGAACTAGGAAGATTATACAGTTTACCACGTGGGCTAAGGAGTTGATGTAGGAGGGAGGTCAAAAGATTTTTGGATCATTGGGCATTCTTCCAAGGAAGGTGGGACCTGCACAGAAGGGATGGTTTGCACCTGAACTGGAGGGGGATTAATATTCTCGTGTGAAGGTTTGCTAATGCTGCACGGTGGGGTTTAAACTAGAGTTGTAGAAGGATGGGAACCAGAGAACCAGAACAGTTATTGAAGAGTTTGTGGAGACAGATGTTGGCAAGATCTCAGACAAAGTAAGGAATCAAAAGGTTGAGCATGGTGCAACTCGTGTCCTGAGCTGTGTACATTTCAATGCAAGGAAGGCTGATGAGCTCAAGGCATGGACATCACTGGGTATTGTGATATTGTAGCCATTAGTAAATCTTGGTTGCAGGACAGCCAGCTCAATGTTCTGGGGTTCTGTTGTTTTAGATGTGACAGAGCAGGCAGGATTAAAGGGACGGGTGGTGTACTTGTCAGGGAAAATGTCACAGCAGTGCTCAAGCAGGACAGACTGGAGAACTCTATTGAGGCAGTATGGATGAACCTGAGAAATAAGAAAGGTATGACCATTATACTGGGGCTACATTACTGACCACCCAACAGACCAAGGGATTCAGAGGAACAAATTTTTGGAGAGATCACAGACTGTTGCAAGAAACATAAAGTTATTATAGTAGGTAATTTTAACTTTCCACATACTGACTGGGAATTCCATACTATGAAAGGACTAGATGAGATAGAGTTTGACAGATGTGTTCAGGAAAATTTCTTTCATCAGTACATAGAAGTCCCAACAACAGAGCACGTTGGGAATGAGACAGGGCAGGTGACAAAGTCTGTGTAGGGAGACACTTGCATCTAGTGACCGCAATGCCATTAGTTTCAAAGGAAATATGCAAAGAGGCAAGTCCGCAATTGAGATTCTAAATTGGAATCAGGCCAATTTTGAAGGTATCATAAATGATCTGGCAAGTGTGGATTGGGCAGGCTGTTTTCTGGCAAAGGTGCACTTGGTAAGTGACAGGACTTCAAGAGTGAAATTTTGAGAGTACAATGCTTGTATGTGCCTGTCAGAATAAAAGGTATGGACAACAAGTGCAAGGAACCTTGGTTTTCAAGAGATAGTAAGGTCCTGGTTAAGAGGAAAAAGGAGGCCCATAGCAGGTAGGAAGAAATGAAGCGCTTATGGAGTATAAGAAATGCAAGAGAACACTTAAAGAGGAATACTAAATAGAGTGGACAGCCAGTGCCTCTTCCCCAGGGCACCACTGCTCAGTACAAGAGGACATGGCTTTAAGGTAAGGGGTGGGAAGTTCAAGGGGGATATTAGAGGAAGGTTTTTTACTCAGAGAGTGGTTGGTGCATGGAATGCACTGCCTGAGTCAGTGGTGGAGGCAGATACACTAGTGAAGTTTAAGAGACTACTAGACAGGTATATGGAGGAATTTAAGGTGGGGGCTTATATGGGAGGCAGGGTTTAAGGGCCAGCACAACATTGTGGGCTGAAGGGCCTGTACTATGCTGTACTGTTCTATGTTTAAAACAGGAAAGCTAAAAGAAGGCAAGAAGTTGCTCCAGCAGACAAGTTGAAGGAGAATTTTCAGGGATTGAACAGATACAGTATGTACAGAGCAAAAGGATTGCAAGGGATAAAACTGGTCCTCTGGAAGACTAGAATAGTAATGCACGTGTGGCGCCAAAACAGATGGTGGAGATCTTAAATAATCTTTTTGCATCTATATTTACTCAGGAGACAGACACAGAGCCAAAGAAGTGAGGCAAAACTGCATCAACTTCCTGTAGGAAGGTGTTTGCTACCCTGTGGAAAATCAGGGTGGATAAATCCCCAGGGCTCGACAAGGTGTTCCCTCAGACCCTACGGGAGGCAAATGCAAAAACTGCCAGGAACCTAGTAAAGATATTTAAATCATCCCTGGTGACATGAGAAGTACCAGAGGAACGGAAGATAGCCTATGATTTTCCACTGTTTAAGGGCTCAAAATATAAACTAGGAAATTATGGGCCAGTGAATCTGACATCAGTGTGGGAAAGTTGTAGGAAGGTATTCTAAGGGACCAGATATATAAGTATTTGGAAAGACACGGACTGATTAAGGATAGTCAGCATGGCTTTATGTGTGGCAGGTCAGGTCCAACCAATTTATACTTTTTTTCGAGGAAGTTAGCAGGAAAGTGGGTGAAGGCAGGGCAGTGGAAGTTGTCTACATGGACTTTAGTAAAGCACTTGACAAAGTGCTGCATGGGAGGCTGGTGAAAAAGATTCAGTTGCTCGGCATTCAAGACGAGGAATTAAATTGGATTAGACATTGCCTTTGTGGGAGAGGCCAGAGTGGTCATAGATGGTTGCCTCTCTGACTGGAACCCAGTTGTTAGTGGAGTGCCACAGTGATCTGTGCTGGTTCCCTTACTGTTTGTCATCTGTGTCAACGATCTGGATGATAATGTGGTCAACTGGATCAGCAAATGTTTGTATGACACCAAGATTGAGGATGTAGTGGACAGCAAGGAAGGTTATTATGCCTTATAGGAGGATCTGCATTAGCTGGAAAAATGGGCTTAATGCAGACAAGTATGAGATTTTGCACTTTGCTAGGACCAACCAGCGTGGGTCTTAAACAGTGAATGTAAGGCACTGAGGAGTGTGGTAGAATAAAGGCATCTGGGAATACAGGTCCATAATTCATTGAAAGTGGCATCGCAGGTAGATAGGGTTGTAAAAAAATCTTTTGGCACATTGGCCTTCATAAATCAAAGCACTAAGTTCAGGAGATGGAATGCTGAAGTTGTATAAGATGTTTGTGAGGTCTAATTTGGAGTACTGTGTGCAGTTTTGGTCACCTACAAACAACAAAGATGTTATCAAGGTTGAAAGAGTACAGAGAAAACTTACAAGGATGTTGCTGGGTCTGGAGGACCTGAGTTATCAAGAAAGATTGAACAGGTTAGGACTGTATTCCTTAGAGATTTGATAGAGATTGAGGGGTATTGATAGGTAAATGCAAGGTTGGGTGGGACTATAACCAGAAGTCATGGGTCAAAGGTGAAAAGTTTAAGGGGAGTGAGAGGGGAAGCATCTTCACTCAGAGGGTTGTGAGAGTGTGGAATGAGCTGCCAGCACAAGTGGTGCATGCAAGCTCGATTGCAACATTTGAGGAGTTTGGATGGGTACATGGATGGTAGGGGTGTGGTCCCGGTGTAAGTTGATGGAAGGAGGTAGCTTAAATGGTTTCAGTATGGACTGGATAGGCCGCAGGGCCTGTGTCTGTGCTGTACTTCTCTATGACATACTGGAGATGACAATAAACGATCTCAAAACTTGAAGTTGCCTCTCCTCCTTCGTACTTGAGTTGAGTGTTACTTCAGCGCAAGGGAAGAGGGTACAAATGCTATTGAATAGGATAAATAAAATACCACTGAAGTCAATTTTTGCAAATATTTATGGTTTTTGAACTGATTTATTTACGTCACTCAGTTTGCAAAGTTTGTGCAATGTAGCTTGTCTTAACCGAGCTGTCCTCACCCACGCTAAGGCAGCAGGACATGAGGACCCTGCGGATCCCTCAGGCCCGGAATGTCCATGTCCAATGTCCAAACCCTGACTCAGCTGCAGGCTGCAGAGACACCGCTGGGACCAGCAGCCTGCACTGGGCAAACGGGAAATAGCAGCAATTAAGGATGGACTCAGGGACAAATATCTTCCCCTTATCACTCACCGATACACAAGAGTAGGAGCTGCCATTAACACTCATGCACACCATCTTCCTGCAGATTCCAGGTTGAACACTTTCATGTTCACGACTCAAGAATAGCAGTATTCTTGTAGAGAGGAAGGAGGTGGCACCTATAAGATGCAGCAATGGATCAACCAAATTTTCAGAGAGATGAGAGACCTCCCCCCAATAGGTTTAACAGCATGAGAGTCATGTTAGCAAAACGAACGACATGTCAACAAACAAATCTTTCTGATAGTGACTGCACTTTGGGAAATGGGCAAAAGGGGTTGATTAGTAATTAATCACAATTATTAGATTAGCTACGAGTTATTGCAGTGAACCCTTGTCTGCTGATAGTTTCAGCTTTAATTTAAACGGGTGCAGATAGTACATGGTTTAATTTACAAACGTGTTCACATACAGTCCCAGGACACAAACACTGGGGGGAGCGTGGGCAACAGCAGATCATAAAAGAAAAATAACAAAATTGGAGATGGCTCTGGCCCACGGACAGCAGCGAGTCCTCAGATGTCTGGATTGTGGGGTTAGGGGTGGGAGTGGTTTCCACACCAAAGATCAGGTTCTCATAGAAATCCCTCCCTCCGGAACTGCTCCTGCAGAATGTCCTTGTACTCATCGAAGCCTCCTTCCACTCTCCTCACGGTGCCACAGCCGCATACCCAGAGCTCTTTGCACACCATGCGGATCAGTCGCTCATCGTGAGACACCAGAATTACTCCGCCCTGCCAGAGCACACACAAAGTCACCGTAGCAATGTGGCAATTATAGACGCTCATTTCCAAAGAATACACGCGCGTCAGCACGCATACACTCACTGACTGGCACAATTTCTCATCAGCTACCAGCGCCTGGTGCTGTTCCACAGGGGTCGGTATTGGGACCGCTTCTTTTTACATCACATGTCAATGATTTTAATGACGGAATTGATGACCTAATGACCAAGCTTGCAGAGTATATGAAGAATGGTGAAGGGGTAGGTAGTGTTGAGGAAACAGGGAGTCTGCAGAAGGACTTAGACAGATTGGCAGAATGGGCAAAAGACTGGCAGGTGGAAATGTGTGGTCATGCATTTTGAGAGAAGGAAGAAAGGTGTAGACTATTTTCCAAATGGGAGAAAATTCAAAACTCAGAGCTGCAACTTGGGACTCCTCGTGTAGGATTCCTGAAAGGTTACAGGTAAGGAAGGCAAATGCAATTATACCATTCATTTGAAGAGGGCTAGAATATAAATGCAAAGGTGCAATTCTGAGGCTTTATAAGACATTAGTCAAACTGCACTTGAAGTATTATGAACAGTTTTAGGCCCTTTGTCTAAGAAAAGATGTAGGCAACACACAGAAGATGCTGGACTCAGCAGGCCAGGCTGCATCCATGGAAAAAAGAACATTCAACGTTTCAAGCCAAAACCTTTCAGCAGCACTGGAGAAGAAAAGCCGAGGAGTAGATTTAAAAGGTGGGGGGAGGGGGAGAGAAAGACAAGGTGATAGGTGAGACCAGCAGAAGGAGAAGTAAAGAGGTGGGAAGTTGATTGCTGAAAGAGACACAGGGTTGGAGAAGGAACAATCTGCTAGGAGAGGACAGAAGGCCAAGGAAGAAAAGGGGGAGGAGCACCAGAGGGAGGCGATGGGCAGGCAAGGAGATGAGATGATCGGGAATGGTGGGGGAAGGAACATTACTGGAAGTTCGAGAAATCGATGTTCATATCATCAAGTTAGAGGCTACCCAGATGGAATACAAAGTGTTGCTCCTCCAGCCTGAGAGTGCCCCATTGCGATGGTAGAGGAGGCCATCGATGGACATGTCAGAATGGGAATGGGAAGTGGAATTAGAATTGGAATGGGAAGTGGAATTAGAATGGGAATGGGAATTGGAATTAAAATGGGTGGCCACTGGGAGATGCTGCTTTTCCTGGCAGATGGAGCGAAGATGCTTAGCAAAGCGGTCTTCCAATCTACATCTGGTTTCACTTATGTACAAGAGGCCACACCGGGAATACTGGATACAATACATAACACCAACAAACTCATAAATAAAGTATCGCCTGGAAGGACTGTTTGGGGCCCTGAATGGTAGTGAGGGAGGAGGTGTAGAGGCAGGTTTAGCACTTGTTCTGCTCACAAGGATAAGTGCTATGAGGGAGATCGGTGGGGAGGGACAAATGGACAAGGGAGTTGCATTAGGGAGCGATCCATGTGGAAACCAGAAAGTGTGTGGGGGGGACAGGAAGGAAAGATGTGCTTGGTGGTGGGATCCCGTTGGAAATGGCGGAAGTTACAGAGAATTACGTGGTGGATGCAGTGGCTGGTGGGATGGCAGGTGAGGATAAAAGGAACACTATCCCTGATAGGTTGGCGGGAGAATAGGGTAAGAGCAGACATGCGTGAAATTGAAGAGATATGGTTTGAGGGCAGAATTGACGGTGGAGAAAGGAAAGTCCCTTTCTTTGAAAAAGGAGGACATCCCCTTTGTTCTCCAATGAAAAGCCTCAACTGAGAACAGATTGAGCGGAGACGGAGGAATTGAGAGAAAGGGTTGGCGTTTTTACAAGTAACAGGGTGGGAAGAGGTGTAGTCCAGAAGATTCATGAGAATTATCCCAGGAATGAAAGGGTTAATGTATCAGGAGCATTTGATGGTTCTGGGCTTGGAGTTTAGAAGAATGAGGGGGAACACATTTAACCTTATCACACATGGAAACGTCTAGACAGATCAGATGCACAGAGGATGCTTCCTATAGTGGGTATGTCTAGGATCAGAAGGAACAGTCTCAGAATAGAGGGATATCCACTTCGAACAGAGATGAAAAAGAATTTCTTTAGCCAGAGGGTGATGAATCTGTGAAATTCATTGCCACAGATGGCTGTAGAGGCCAAGTTATTGGGAAAATTTAAAGTAGAAGTTGATTAGGTTCTTGATTAGTCAGAAAGTCAAAAGTTATGGAGGGAAGGCAAGGAAATGGGGATTAGACGGATAACAAATCAGCCATAATGGAAAGGCAGGGCAGACTGAATGGCTGAATTCAGCTCCTATGTCAATGCCTTACGGTCTTGCAGGAGGCAGAGCCGCTGTGTGCATCGTCACCATCACTGGGGCTTGCAGGACATTGCTGCACCAGCTGTCAGCAGCATTTCCTACCGTGCAACCCTGATTTGCTTCAAATTTGCTTCACTATCTGACCTGCATTAAAGAGACTGTGGAAATCTCAGCTCTCTCTTCCATTTCATTTGCAAACTAACCATGGTATAAATGTTACGGAGCACAAATAGTTAACTGCATTTTCAAAGTGGACAATTAAGTGCCCCAGCAATGCCATTTCGGTATACGCAGCTGAGCGTTGAGGTGGCACGGTAGCATTGCTGTGACTTCAGCACTGACTGCACTAGTGACACGGGTTCAATACCTGCTGCTGTCTGTAAGGGATTTGTTCATTCCCCCTGTTCCTCTGGGTGCTCCGGTGTCCTCTCACATCCCAAAGGCATACCAGTTAGCATTAGTAAGTTGTGAGCATGTTATGTTGGCATGGGAAGCGTGGTGGCTCTTGTGGACTGCCCGCAGCACGTCCTCGGACTAAGTTGCTGTATGTTTCAATGTTTCCATGTGCATGTGACAAATAAAATGAACACAGTGGATTCCCATTAGTTGTGTCATCAGTTAATCGGGCAGCTAGTTATTTGGGACAAAATAACTGGAATTTCCTTTGCTTAATTTGGACACCATGAATTCAATTAGGATTGGAGACCGTTGCTGAACAATTTCTAGCTAACATCGATCGCGTGCACTTGTGTGGCTGTTAAGACACCACACCATGCTCAGAATGAACAGGTTTTAAATAGCGTTACTTGCATGTTTGTGCTCAAAAAGTAATGATTTTTATCACTGATAGTTAGTGAGAAATAAGCAGTAAGACAATTTAGAACTGTTCTGCTCACTGAGGTTTCAGGCATTCAGGCTTGGAGATCCTAGAAATGGCCAGAAGTGAAAATGAAATGATTTCACTGCTTCAGCAAGTTAGGAACTATGAAGAACTTGAAAGTATTGATAATCATCTTGAATGATACAATGAAAATGAAGCTTTGGGGCATGCAAATCTTGTATGAAGGCAGGCTGTTATCTGCACCGGGTGGCTGCGCTGATTTTGTTCATTTACAGTCAATGAAACGAACACAGCAGCATACACTGGATGAATTTCTCTGTCAATAACTATTAGGAACTAATACATAGTTTTATAATACTGTAGTAGTATTGGTAATGTTCAAATTTGTCCTGTACCTCATTCAAATACAAAATTCGTTACTCAGTTAAATGGTAATTTGTCTTTTTTATATTTTTTTAACTATTTTCGTGAAACCGGCTAATTAAGGTGGCCACTTAATTGGGCCAAACTCTACTGGTCTCGATGTGTCCCAATTAAGCTAAATCCACTGAATTTACATCTTTATCTTTATACTTGGTGCCTATGTGGGGAGTCATCATGTGCTTGGCTATAGTGCTGACATAGCACATTAGGATTAGGATTATGAAGACACGTGGTCCTCTTTTATTGTCATTTAGTAATGCATGCATTAAGAAATGATATATGAATCACATTGTTGGAAAATCTCCCCAGGTAGTTTACCTTAAACTTCTGCAATGCATTTCCCAGCGCCTCTATTGTCTCCATGTCCAGGTGGTTGGTTGGTTCATCCAGGATATAGAAACTGGGGCTGTATGTTAAAATAAAAAATAATACAACTGTGAGACTGAGAAACGACCACTGCTGATAATCTCCAAGACCAGAATCCAACAGGTACAGAAATGCAGTGAGATATCGGGTGAACTTGATAGCCTGATGAACACAAAAGCCCCAACCAATCCACCACACCTGGTCAAAATCACTCACCCCCACAACCTATGCACTCTCTTTCAGGGAGACAACTCATATTCTAAATATCATTTATTATTATTTCTCTATTATCATTTTCTATTTATATAATTTGTTGTCTTTTGCACATTGGTTGTTTGTCTATCTTACTGTGTACGGTTTTTCATTGCTACTATTGTGTTTCTTTATGGTTACTGTGAATTCCCACAAGAAAATGAATTTCAGGCCATAGCAGTGCCTCTACATTCTTAGAAGGTTTTGAAGATTCGGATTGTCATCTAAAACTTTGACAAACTTCTAAAAATGTGCTGTGGAAAGTATCCGGACTGATTGCACCACGGCCTGGTATAGAAATACCAAGGCTTAAGAGGGGAAAAGCCTACAAAAAGTACTGGACACAGCCCAGTCCACGATGGGTAAAGCCCTCTCCACCAATGAACATATCTACATGGAGTGCTGTCGCAGGAAAGCAGCATCCATCAAGAATTCTCCCTGCTGCTATCAGGAATAGTTATTATCCCTCAACCATCAGGCTCTTGAACCAGAGGAGAAAAATTCACTCAATTTCACTCACCCCAACACTGAACTGTTCCCACAACCTATAGACTCACTTTCAAAGACTCTTCATCTCATGTTCTTGATACTTATTGCTTATTTATTATTATTTTGTGTGTTGATTTTTTTGGTTCCTTTGTATTTACTGTGAATGCCTGCAAGAAAATTCAATATCAGGTCTGTATATGGTGGCATTTATGTACTGTGATAATAAATTTAAAGTCATAGAAAAGTACAGCACAGAAATAGGCCATTTGGCCCATCTAATCCATGCCAAATCATTTAAACTGCCTACTCCCATCTACCTGCACCAGGACCATAACCCTGCCATCCACGTACGTATCGAAACTGCTCTTAAACATTGAAATCGAGCTTGCATGCAACCACTTGCACTGGCAGCTTATTCCACTCTCTCACCATCCTTCCCTTTGAAATTGGAAAATCAACCCAGATGACAGTAGTTCAACAGCTGAATCAGACACGACAGTCAACATGGCTACACGGACAGAGTGGGGACCATGTTTAAATTGAGAACATTCCATGCACACCGCTACGTGTTGAATAGGTGTGCACTACTGTATGTCTGGGCTTTCAATGACTGTATAAGTCAAGGTCAGGTGACACTTCAGCCCCGAGGTAGGCTGAGACTAGAACTAGAGGTGATGGATTAAGGGTCAAAGGTGAAATATTTAAGGGGAACTCGAGGGGGAACATCTTCACTCTGAGTGTGAAACCAGCTGCCAGTGAAAGTGGTGGACGTGGGTTTGACTGCAACTTTTCAGAAGAATTCAGATAAGTAAATCGATGGGAGGCCAGTCAGTGATGTAGTGGCATCCACACCGGACTCTGAGGCCAGTGGTCCTGGGTTTGAAACCGGCCGGTTCCTTGTTTACATTCTATCCGTGCTGGGTTAAGTGTCGAATTAGCAACTCCGCTTTGTAAAAAAAAAGACAAAATGCTAAAGAAATGGCAAAGATTGCCGCCCGATGCAGAGAGAGACAACAACAAAACGGATGGGAGGTATGTGGAGGGCTATGTTCATGAGTGGGTTGATGGAACTAGATAGAATAAAACAGATCAGCATAGACGAGATGGGCCAAAGGGCCTTTTCCTATGTTGTCTGTGAGCTAATTGGCTGTAAATGACTGTGTGTACCTGTGTGTGCCTGGTCTGTGTGCGTTTCAGTCAGTGTGTATGAATAAACACTTCTAAGGCTTCCAATCACAAACAAGAGAAAATCTGCAGATGCTGGAAATCTGAGCAACACACACAAAATGCTGGAGGAACTCAGCAGGCCAGGCAACATGTATGGAAAATAGTACAGTCGACGTTTTGGGCTTTGTCCATTCGGCAGGACTAGCATTTTGTGTGTGTGTCTCTTGGGCTTCCAGCTGGGTAAAGGTATAATTTTTAACCGATATTTCAATGACAAACTCCACCGTCTTCATCAGGGATGATGCCTACGCATGTCTAGTCTAGTGGTATATATACCCCCACCATCTGTCCCTCCTGATTGGTTTAGTCCTCATCCAATCAGGTTTCCATTATCTCAACTTCTTCACAATCAAATGCTAGTCTCTGTGTATTTCAGTCAAGGTGCCTGTGTGCACGTCGTTGAACTCCATCTGCCACTTCTCAGCCCAGTATTGCATCCTATCGATGTCCTGCTATAACCTCTGACAACCCTCCACACTATCCAAAACACCCCCAACCCTTGTGTCATCAGCAAATTTACTAACCCATCCCACCACTACCTCATCCAGATAATGCATAAAAATCACGAAGAGTAAGGGTCCCAGAGCAGTTCCCTGAGACACACCACTGGTCACTGGCCTCCATGCTGAATATGACCCGTCTACAACCACTCTTTGCCTTCTGTGGGCAGGCCAATTCTGGATCCACAAAGCAAGGTCTCCTTGGATCCCATTCCTCCTTACTTTCTCAATAAGCCTGGCATGGGGTACCCTATCAAATGGCTTGTTGAAATCCATATACACTACATCTACTGCTCTACCTTCATCAATGTGTTTAGTCACATCCTCAAAAAATTCAATCAGGCTCATAAGGCATGACCTGCCTTTGACAAAGCCATGCTGACTATTCCTAATCATATTATACCTCTCCAAATGCTTATAAATCTGCCTCTCAGGATCTTTTCCATCAACTTACCAACCACTGAATTAAGACTTAGTGGTCTATAATTTCCTGGGCTATCTCTACTCCCTTTCTTGAATAAGGGAACAACATCCGCAACCCTCCAATCCTCCGGAACCTCTCCTGTCCCTGCTGATGATGCAAAGATCATTGCTCAGCAATCTCCTCGCTCGCCTCCCACAGTAGCCTGAGGTATATCTCGTTCAGTTCCGGTGACTTACCCAACTTGATGCTTTCCAAAACCTCCAGCACATCCTCTTTCTTAATGTCTATATGCCCAAGCTTTTCAATCCACTGTAAGTTCATCCCTACAATCGCCAAAATCCTTTTCCATAGTGAATTCTGAAGCAAGGTATTCATTAAATACTTCAGCCATCTCCTCGGTTCCATGCACACTTTTCCACTGTCACATTTGATTGGTCCTATTCTCTCACATCTTATCCTCTTGCTCTTCGCATACTTGTAGATTGCCTTGGGGTTTTCCTTAATCCTGCTCGCCAAGGCCTTCTCATGGCCCCTTCTGGCTTTCCTAATTTCATTCTTAAGCTCTTTCCTGCTAGCCTTATAATCTTCTAGATCTCTATCATTACCTAGTTTTTTGAACCTTTCGCATTCTAGACCTCTTGAAATGAATGCTAACATGGCATTTACCTTCCTTACCACCGACTCAACCTGCAAGTTAACCTTTAGGATGTTCTACACAAGGAAACCTAAGTCCCTTTGCATCTCAGAGTTTTGGAGTTTCTTCCCGTTTAGAAAATAGTTTGCACATTTATTGCTACGACCAAAATGCATGACCATGCATTTTCCGATACTGCATTTCACTTGCCACTCTCTTACCAATTCTCCTAATCTGTCTGTCCTTTTGCAGCCTACCTGTTTCCTCAACGCTACCTGCCCCTGCACCAACCTTTGTATCAGAATCAGAATCTGCAAACTTGGCAACAAAGCCATCTATTCCATCATCTAAATCATTGATATACAACAGAAAAAGAAGCGGTCCCAACACTGAATCTGCAGAACACCACTAGTCACTGGCAGCCAACCAGAAAAGGATAAACAAGAGATGCTGGAAATCTAAGCAACACACACAAAATGCTGGGGGAGCTCAGCAGGCCAGGCAGCATTTAGGGGCAAAGTACAGCTGATGTTTCGGGCCTAAAGCCCTCGGCAGAACCTTTTATTCCCACTTGCTGGTTCCTATCAATCAGCCAATGCTCTAACCATGCCAGTAACTTCTCTGCAATACCACAGGTTCTTAACTTGGTAAACAGTCTCATGTGTGGCACCTTGTCAAAGGCCTTCTGAAAGTCCAAATATACAACATCCACTGCATTCCCTTTATCTATCCTACTTGAAACCTCCTCAAAGAATTCCAACAGGTTTGTCAGACAAGATTTCCCTTCAAGGAAACCATGCTGACTTTGTCCTATCTTGCACTATGTCAGCAAGTACTGAGGTCAGGCTAACTGGTCTACAACTTCCTTTCTGCTGCCTTCCTCTTTTCTTAAAGAGTGGAGTGCAGTTGAGTGAAGTTATCCCCTCTGGTGCCTGATGATTGAGGGGTAAAAACTGTTCCAGAACCTGGTGATGTGAGACCTGAGGCTCCTGAATCTCCTTCCTAATGGCCTGTGTGTACTTTTGTGCATGTGTGTGCCTGTGTGGACAGCAGGGTAAATACAGGAGAGTTGTAATGTGGTGGAGTAGGTGAAGGGGTTACAGGGAAATAAGATAGGGATCGTGGAGTTGACAAGAATGTGTCATGAGCCAACATGCTCAACAGGTTGAATGAATGGCCTTCAATTTCATGAGAAAACAAGAAATATGGTTGATATTCATGGGGTAAAGTACAGAGGAACCGAAATGCAGCAAAAGACAACAGCCAGCACACAAATAAAGTCATCTCAGAAACCAAAGCAACACACACAAAATGCTGGAGGAGCTCAGCAGGTCAAGTGGCATCTATGGAAATGGATAAACAGTCGATGTTTCAGGCTAAGGCCTTCATCAGGACTGAGGAAGCGGGAAGATGCCAGAAGAAGGTGGTGGAAGAGGACAAGCAAGAAGGTGATAGTTCAATCCAGGTGGGTGGGGAAAGGGGATGAAGTAAGAAACTGGGAGGCGATGGGTGGAAAAAGCAAAGGGCTGGAGAAGAAGGAATCTGATAGGAGAGGAGAGTGGACCATGGAGGGAAAGGAAGAGTGGCAACAGGGTGAGGTGATAGGCAGGTGAGGAGAAGAGGCAAGAGGCTTGAGTGGGGAAATGAAAAGGGAAGGGGTAGCGGGAAAAAATTACAGGAAGCTGGAGAAATTGATGTTCATGCCATTAAGTTGGAGGCTACCTAGATGGAATATGAGGTGTTGCTCCTCCAATCTGAGAGTGGCCTCATCAAGGCCACGGACTGACTTGTCTGACTGGGAACGGGGATATTTTTACTCAGGGGTCCAAACCGGGAGGCTTGAAAATGGAGCTGGAAACCGTGTGGAACAAGACAGCGATGATGGCTTTGCAAGCTCTCTTTGGATGCAGACTAGTGGTCTGGGAGGTAGTTGAAGACGACCAAGAAACGAAGCAGAGTATGGAAATGAGGTGGATGTGGCAGCAGAATTAGAACAATTTGCCTATCAAGTCTGCTCTGTGGAAGCTATGAAGTACCGGAGGGCTGGGCGCACCCTCAACACCAACAAAATTCTTTCAGAAGAGGAGTTAGCAACCTTTTTATGCCATGGATCTTTACCATTAACCGAAGGATCTATGGTCCCTAGGTTGGGAACCTGTTTTGGAAGAATGAGGGCAGAATCTCATGGAAACCTATCATCAAATATTAAAAGGGTCAGACTGAGTGGACTTCAGAGGATGTTTCCTATATTGGAGGAGTCTAGGACCAGAGGGCACAGCCTCAGAAAAGAGGGTTGCCACTTTAGAACAAAGGTGAGAAGTAATTTCTTTAGCCAGAGGGTGGTGAATCAGGAATTCTTTGCCACAGGCAGCAGTGGAGGACCAGTCACTGGGTATATTTAAAACAGAGATTGCTAGGTTCTTGATTCATCAGGGTATCAAAGGTTACAGGAAGACAACAGGAGAATGGGGTTGAGAGGAATGATGAATCAGCAGTCCTAATGCTGCTCCTGTCTTATGGAAATGGCCCTTACAGAGCAAAGGGAAAGGCAGTACATACTGGGAGTGAAATGGCCAACTGGCCAGGTGGAACTCAAACGCACAGGCCAAAG
Source organism: Mobula hypostoma (assembly GCF_963921235.1). Classification (NCBI taxonomy): domain Eukaryota; kingdom Metazoa; phylum Chordata; class Chondrichthyes; order Myliobatiformes; family Myliobatidae; genus Mobula; species Mobula hypostoma. Next base: position 3,734,867 of record NC_086100.1, on the reverse strand, counting down.
CAACTAAAAGTCAACAGATGGTCAGGAAAGTCACAGTGCTTACCAGGGCATTGTCATCTGTGCAAACGCCACCCTGCTCTTCTGTCCCCCTGATAGACTGACTACAGGTCTCACTGCCAGGTCTCCCGATATCCCATAACCTCCCAGCTGATGTCGGTATTCCTCTTCTGTCCTCCCTGTAAAGATCAGATCAAAAACAAAACCATTTAATCACAGCTTAGGTTTAGTAATACATCCAAGACCCACACTATAAAGGAAAATTAGTGGGTTTTTTTCCCACTTGTACATCGAAATAAACAGTGCCATGCCCTGTTTTGCGTCAGATCAAACCAGTGACGTTTGTACTGGGCAGATGGGGCTTGTCAGCAATGACGGGCAGTTCTGACCTCAAACCTCCACTGCCTTATGGATATACCCACTCATGGGGAAGGCTTTGGAAATAAACTCCCAAGGAAAAATCTGGAACTGGAATCCCTAAAACAGTCCTACGTTTGAGTTTAACAATGACTGGCAACTCCTGCAATGCTGTGGTGCCAAACTGTATGGGTCTCTGCCATTCCTTTGGATTCATCAGCTGTGTGAAGAAGGGGAGCCTGCTGCATGGGCAACAGCTCGCTCTCCATATTGGACTGCCCTGACTTGCGTATTACGTAAACTGCTAGGTCAATCCCCACCAATGGAGGGCCTCAAACACCTTGTACAACTTCAACATGACATCCTAACTCCTGTGCTCAAAACTCTGATCTACGAAGGCCAAAGTGCCAAAAGCTCTCTTTATTACCCTATCTACCAGTAATGCCACTTTTGATGAATTATGGATCTGCATCTCCAGGTCCTTCTATTCTACCGATTTCCTCAGTGCCCTACCATTCAATGTGCAAGTCCTACTCTTGGTTGAAGAAGAAAATGCCTTAAGTCTACACTCAAGTTCATGGCATATCCTCTTTACTATCTCCCCTCCATTTCATGTCAAAAGTATATCACTGTCTTAACTGTGGAGGAACAGAGGGATCTTGGGGTTCACATACATATATGCCTCAAAGTTGCTGTGCAAGTTGATATGTGATTAAGAAGGCGCATGGTGCACTAGCCTCCTTTAGAAGGGGGAATTGCGTTCAAGAGTCTAGAGGTAATGTTTAGGTCTATAAAATTCTGGCTGGACCACACTTGGAATGTTGTGTTCAGTTCTGGTTGCCTCATTATAGCAAGGATGTGGAAGCTTTAGAGAGGGTGCAGAGGAGATTTACCAGGATGCTGCCTGGATTAGAGAGCATGGCTCATGAGGCTGAGTGAACTAGGGCTTTTCTCTTTGGATGAGAGGATGAGAGGTGACTTGATAGGGGTGTATAACACGATGAAGCATCAAATAATATTGACGAATCAGGGAGGCTGCTGAAGGACGTGAATAGATTAGGAGAATGGGCAAACAAATGGCAAATAGAATACAGTGTAAGGAATAAAAGCATAGACGATTTTCTAAACTTGAAGGAAATTCTGAGGGACTTGGCAGTCCTCGTGCAGGATTCCCTAAAGGTTAATTTGCAGGTTGAATTGGTGGTGAGGAAGGCCAATGGGATGTTACCATTCACTTTGAGAGCAGTAGAATATAAAAAACAAACATATAATGCTGAATTTTTCTAAGGTACTGGTGAGGCCTCACTTGGAGTATTGTAAGCAGTTTTGAGCCCTTTATTTTAGAAAGGTTGTGCTGATATTGGAGAGGATTTAGAGAAGGTTCATGAGAATAATTCCGGAAATGAAATGTTCATCATGTGAGGAGTGATTGATGGCTCTGGGTCTTTATTCACTGGAATTTAGAAAATCTCATTGAAACCTATAGGATGTTGAAAGGCCTAGATAGAATACATGTGGAAAGAATGTTTCCTATCATTTAGGACCAGAGGGCACAGCCTCAGAATAGAAGGACGTCTTTTTAGAATAGAGATGAGGAGAAATTTCTTCAGCCAGAGGGTGGTAAATCTGTGTAATTCGTTGCCACAGATGGCTGTGGAGGCCAGGTCTGGGTATATTTAAGGCAGAGATTGATAGATTCTTGATTAATCAGGGTGTGAAAGTTTACAGGGAGAAGGCAGAGGAATGAGTTTCAGAGGGAAATGTATCAACCATGATGGAACAGCATTGGAGACTCAATGGGCTGAATGGCCTCATTCTATTCTTATGCCTTATGGTCTTATGATAAGAGGCATAGATTGAGGAGATAGACAGACTTCTTCCTGGGGTGGAAATGGCAAGTGCAAGGGGGCATAATTTTAAGGTGACTGAAGGGAAGTATTGGGGGGGATGTCAGAGGCAGGCTTTTTACACAAAGAGTGGAAGGTGCTTTGAACGTGCTGCCAGGGACAGATACATTAGGGAGATTCAAGGGACTCTTACATAGGCACGTGGATGATAGAAAAATGTTGGGCTATGCAGGTGGGAAGGGCTAGACTGGCTTGGTACGTGGATGATAGAAAAACAGAGGGTTATATGGGAGAAAAGGATTGGAATAGGTTGAAAGGTTGCCACAACATCATGGGCAGAAGGGTTTGTACTGTGCTGTAATGCTCTTTGTTCTAATGTCAACCAGTGAATGAAGCAGAGTGGAGAAGTTGAAAGATTCATAACCCTCTCAGCAAATTTCTCGTCGCAATCTTGACTGTACAACTCCCTTCCCCAAGACTGTCTCCACAGTTCGCCTGGGGAAATGACCCCTGCTATTAACCCATGAATTTCCTACAGAATCTCAGTAAGGCTGCTGAATCTAGTGACCTTAGGCATGGCACAGTAGCGTAACGGCTAGTGCAATGCTATTACAACGCTAGCAACCCGGATTCAACTTTGCTACTGTCTGTAAAGAGTTCATACGCTCTCCCTGTGTCCACGTGCGTTTCCTCTGGGTGCTCCGATTTCTTCCCACATCTGAAAGATGCATGGGTTAGTAAGTTAATTGGTCACATGGATGTAACTGGAACCCGGGCTCACTGGACCAGAAAGGCCTGTTACCATGCTTTATCTCTATATCAGCGGTTCCCAACCCTTTTAATGCCATGGACCCCGACCATTAACCGAGGGGTCCATGGACTCTAGGTTGGGAGCCCCTGCTCTAAATAAATAAACCTAACTTCCACTGAGTACATAACATCAATGTATGGTAAACACAAAATACTCTGCAGATGCTGGGGTCAAAGCAACACTCACAATACGCTGGACGAACTCAGCAGGTCGGGCAGCATCTGTGGAAACGATCAGTCAACGTTTCGGGCCAGAACCCTTCGTCAGGACTGAATTCATCAATGCATGGTACACAAACTGTACCACGGCAAACAGGAAGGTTCTACAATGGGTAGTCAGAACTGAATTCAACCTGTACCAAAATAGATCGTCACGGTGAACGCAGTGTGACACCTTGAACTGACTACTTCAGTGCCCTGATGCCCTGCTCTCATCATCACTCCCCAACTCGGGTACTGTGGTGCGAGTTACCTGGGAACTTGGTCGCCAGAAGTTCCACTGAGCTGATGTTCATTTCCAGCTGGTCTACGTGATGCTGGCTGAAGTACCCAATTTTTAAATTCCTGTTTGGAGAAAAACAGAAAAACATAGAAACATAGAAAACCTACAGCACAATACAGGCCCTTCGGCCCACAAAGCTGTGCTGAACATATACTTACTTTAGAAATTACCTAAGATCAGCTGTAGCCCTCTATTTTTCTGAGCTCCATGTACCTATCCAGCAATCTCTTAAAAGACCCTATCGTATCCGCCTCCACCACCGTCGCCGGCAGCCCATTCCACGCACTCACCACTCTCTGCGTAAAAAACTTGCCCCTGACATCTCCTCTGTACCTACTTACAAACACCTTAAAACTGTGCCCTCTCGTGTTAGCCATTACAGCCCTGAGAAGAAGCCTCTGACTATATAACTCTGGGATGTTATTGGCGAGGTTGTAAAGACATTGGTGAGGCCAAATTTGAGTATTGTATGCAGTTCTGGTCATCTAACTATAGGAAGGATATCAGTAAGATTGAAAGAGTGCAGAGAAGATTTACTAGGATGTTGCCGGGTCTTCAGGAGTTAAGTTACAGGGAAAGATTAAACAGGTTAGGACTTTATTCCTTGGAGCGTAGAAGAATGAGGGGAGATTTGATAGAGGTTTACAAAATTATGAGGGGTATAGACAGAGTAAATGTGAAAACGCTCTTTCCACTTAGATTAGGAGAGATGAATAGGAGAGGACATCGCTTTAGGGTGAAAGGGGAAAGGTTTAGGGGGAACATTAGGGGGAACTTCTTCACTCAGACAGTGGTGGGAGTGTGGAACGATCTGCCATCTGACATGGTAAATGCGGGCTCACTCTTAAGTTTTAAGAATAAGTTGGATAGGTACATGGATGGGAGAGGTCTGGAGGGTTATGGACTGGATGCAGGTCAATGGGACTAGCAGAATAATATTTCGGCACAGACTAGAAGGGCTGAAGGGCCTGTTTTCTGTGCTTCAGTGCTCTTTGGTTCTATCCACATGATCAATGCCGCTCATCATCTTATACACCTCTATCAGGTCACCTCTCATCCTCCGCCACTCCAAGGATAAAAGGCCGAGTTCAATTAACCTATTCTCATAAGGCATGCTCCCCAATCCAGACAACATCCTTGTAAATCTCCTCTGCACCCTTTCTATGGTTTCCACATCCTTCCTGTAGTGAGGTGATCAGAACTGAGCACAGTACTCCAAGTGGGGTCAGACCAGGGTCCTATATACCTGTAACATTACCTCTCGGCTCCTAAACTCAATCCCTCAATTGATGAAGGCCAATGAACTGTATGCCTTCTTAACCACACAATCAACCTGCGCAGCAGCTTTGCGTGTCCTATGGACTCGGACCCCAAGATCCCTCTGATCCTCCACACTGCCAAGAGTCTTACCATTAATACTATATTCTGCCATCATATTTGACCTACCAAAGGGAACCACCTCACACTTATCCAGGTCGAACTCCATCTGCCACTTCTCAGCCCAGTTTTGCATCCTATCAATGTCCCGCTGTAACCTCTGACAGCCCTCCACACTATCCACAACACCACCAAACTTTGTGTCATCAGTAAATTTACTAACCCATCCCTCAACTTCCTCATCCGGATTATTTATAAAAATCACGTATAGAAAGTGGTGGATACAGCCCAGTACAACACAGACAAAGGCCTCCCCACCATTAAGCACATTTACACAGAGTGCTCCCACAAGAAAACAACATCCATCATCAAAGACCTCCGAACGGTAGCCAGGACGTGGGGTAAACAGGAAATGGACAAGACATGTAAAACGGGCAAGGTTACCGTAATCAGGAGGGATTTTAATATGCAATGGTGCTGGATCCTAAGAGGGGGAATTTGTAGAATGCTTATGAGATGGCATTTATAGAGTAGCTTGTAGTTGAACCCACTAGGGAAAAGGGAATTCTGGATAGGGTGTTGTGTAAGGAACTAGAGTTGATTATGGAGCTTAAGGTTAAGGAACCCTCAGGGCTGAATGGTCTCATTCTGCTCCTATGTCTGACAGTCTATCATCCACACCATACTCTCTTCTTGCTGTTACTATTAGAAAGGAGATACACAAGGCTTAGGTACTACTCCACCAGGTTCAGGAACAGTTAATACCCTTCACCCATCAGGTGACTGAAGAAGCATGGATAACTTCACTCACCACAATTCTGAACTGATTCTACATCTCATTCTCAGCATTATTTTTTATTTTCAGTTTGTCTTCTTTTGCGCCATTAGGTGTTCGTCAGTACAAGTATAGTTTTTCGTAAATTTTATTGTATTTATTTTTCCTGTAAATGCCTGCAAGAAAATGAATCTCAAGGTTGCAGAGGAGACTTACCAGGATGCTGCTTGGATTAGACAGTGTGTCCTATGAGGATGGATTAATTGAGCTAGGACTTTTGTCTTTGGAGTGAAGGAGGATGAGAGGTGATCTGATAGAGATGTAGAAGATAAGACTTATAGATCAAATGGCCAGCCAGTGACTTTTTCCCCAGGGCAGAAATGACTAATATAAGGGGGCATGAATTTATGGTTAGTGGAGGAAAGTGAGGGGGGAGGGGATATCAGGGGCAGGCTTTTATTTTTCACACGGAGAGTGGTGGGTGCTCTGAATGCCCTGCCAGGGGTGGCACTTAAACCATAAGACATCGGAGCAGAATTAGGCCATCTGGCCCATCGAGCCTGCTCTGCCATTCAATCATGGCCGATCCTTTTTGCTATCTCCTCCTCAACCCCAGTTCCCGGCCTTCTCCCTGTAACCTTTGATGCCATGTCCAATCAAGAACCTATCAATCTCCGCCTTAAATACACCCAACGACCTGGCCTCCACAGCTGCATGTGGCAACAAATTCCACAAATTCACTACCCTTTGGCTGAAGAAATTTCTCCGCATCTCTGTTTTCAAAGTGCGCCCCTCTATCCTGAGGATGTGCCCTCTTGTCCTAGACTCTCCCACCATGGGAAATATCCTCTTCCACATCTACTCTGTCTAGGCCTCTCAACATTCAAAAGGTTTCAATGAGATCCCCCCTCATCCTTCTGAATTCCAGCAAGTACAGACCCAGAGCCATCAAATGCTCCTCATATGATAACCCTTTCATTCCTAAAATTATTCCTGTGAACCTCCTCTGGACCCTCTTCAAGCCACCACATCCTCTCTAAGATGAGGGGCCCAAAACTGTTCACAATACTCAAGGTGCCTTATAAAGCCTGAGCATCACATCCTTGCTCTTGTATTCTAGACCTCTGGAAATGAATGCTACCAGGGCATTTGCCTTCCTCACCACTGACTCAACCTGCAAGTTAGCCTTCCGGTCCCTCTGCATCTCAGATTCCTGGATTTTCTCTCTGTTTAAAAAAAAGTTCGTACATTTATTTCTACTACCAAAGTGCATGTCCCATATCTTCTGGATCAATCTGAATGTTTGAAAGTCAATCAGCCAGATACTGGAGCCCTCTCTCATTCCTAAAGTCAGGCATCAGTCTTGGATTAAAAGCTCACGTTCTGTAATGTGTCAACAGATCTCACAGGATTGTGATGAGGTGTAACTTGGAATGATCCAGTACGACAGCAGTGCACTCGGATGCAGTGGCCTCTAAGGGCCTAACCAAAGGTGTTATTGCTTTTTTTTAAATGACTTTTTCATGATTGCAAGACATTGCTGCACATTCAGAACTGCAGTTCTCCCCCATCAGGAATGCTGCAAGTCCGATGGCAAAGGAGTTGCATGACCTCAGTTGTAATTGCGGAATATGTCTCACGTCACGGTGTCGCCTGCTGCAGCCGCCCAGAAGTGACGCTGCTGGTGGTGTGGCGTGTTTTCCTCGCAGGATCGGGTGGCAGGCCTCTCCCATCGGTGCTGCTGTCCAGTGTTTGCTCGGTGGAAAACAAGCTGGATTGCATTCGTCTGCAGACTGCTGCGGGCTTGTTCTTGCCGACAACATCCATGAACTCAGGGATTTGTACTACGTTGGATTGTTTTCGTGTGACTACGTTTACTGCTGTTATAAGACCCTTGTGCTGTGTGTGACTGTTTGTTCTGTGTTTTGCACCTTGGCCCCGGAGAAACTGTTTCATTTGACTGTATTCATGTATGGCTGAATGACAACTGAATTTGAACTTGAATATGTTGTCAGATCAGAATACAGATCCATGTTTCTGTGTTTTCTGGCTCCCTCGGTCCAAATAGTTGTTAATGAACAGTGAATGAAATAACAGGCCATGTTAATAATGTCGCTCTCTTCGATGTTAAGCCGACTACACCCAACTCCAGTCAAATGAAAACTTAGCTGGTGCTCAAGATGATTCTGGTGGATGTCAGCGACAAGTTTTATTTCCACACGGAGAGTGGAGGGTATATGGAACACCCTGTCAAATGTGGTGGTAAAGGCAGATACATTAGTGACATTTAAGAGACTCTTAAAGATATGTGGATGATAGAAAAATGCAAGATTATGTGGGAGAAAAGGATTAGATTTATCTTGGAGTAGGTGAAAAGATTGGCACAACATTGTGGGTCTTCGGACTGTTCATAGACTGGAGGGCCTGACTGCGCTGTAGTGTTTTATATGGGGACTGGCAAAGCCGTATTTCTCCTCCTCAACATGGAGGCTGATTAGAATTCCACCACCTGCCTATTCCTCATTGTCCAATCTGTATAGCAGGGCGAATGCAGCACAGGTGGGGAATTGGAAGCATTGAAACATTGTCAACACATCCACTTCAGTGAGTGAGAATAAAAATTTCATGTCTTATGGTCTTTTGACTTCTGCCAGAGATGGAGTGGAGAGCCGCCACCTATTTCCCAGGGCGGGAATGGCTAACGTGAGAGGTCATAATTTTAAGGTGATTGGAAGAAAGTACTGGGGAGATGTCAGAGACAGTTTTTTTTTTATATATAAAGTAGTGGGTGCATAGAACGACATGCCAGATGTGGTGGTAGAGGCAGATACATTAGGGACATTGCATACGGATGGTAGAAAAATAGAGGGTTATATGGGAGGGTAGGAACTGATTGATCTTGCAGTAGGTGAACAGGTTGGCACAACATCATGGTCCAAAGGGGCTCAAGTGTTCCATGTTCTCTGTTCATTTCCCACAGAAGGCTGCTGCCCTTTGTCAATTTTTCCCAAATGGGCGGACAAAGAAGATTCAATACGAACTGGGACAGCAATTGACATAGGGAATCTTTTCAGAGAAAACAGAAGATGGGGACAATTGGACAGCCGAATTATGATCTCTGAGAACAAATGAACAAGTGCCCTCTTCCTGTGGTGTTCAACACTGAATTTTTCTAAGGACACTCATTTCAACCCCTCTCTAACTGAGCAAAATACAGCAAAACTAGATTGTACCTGTGTGCGTGTCTAATACCCTCAACAGGTGTCAAGTCCCCAAGCAGCAACTTTAGCAATGTTGTTTTACCAGCGCCATTCTCGCCAACCTGTAAACAGAAGATAAGTTAAAAAATAACACAAAGCAGAAGGCTTTTATACCAAAAGATGCGTGGAAATACGAGACGTAATATACAAGAAGCTATCTCATGTAACAGTTGGGTGGAAAACAAAACAGGGGCAGAGATTAAAAGTAATTTCTGACTGGGCAACACAGTAGCATGCTGGTTAGCGCGATGCCTTTACAGCTTGGGGCATCGGAGTTCGGAGTTCAATTCAAGCGCCATCAGTAAGGAGTCTGTACGTACTCCCCATGGAATGCGTGAATTTTCTCCAGGTGCTCCAGTTTTCTCCCACAGTTCAAAGCTGTACCAGCTAGCAGGTTAATTGGTCATTGTAAATTGTCCTGTGATTAGACTATGGTTAATTCACGGATTAATGAGCAGCATGGCTTGAGAGGCCTACTCCATGCTGCACCTCAATCTATAAATAAATAAGAGGTGGGAGGGAGCAGAGCACGAAGTGACAGGACTGAAATTATACGATTAGCTCTATTTGTCACATATCCATCAAAACGAACAGTGAAATGCATGTTTGTGCCAATGACCCACACGGTCTGAGGATGTGCCGGGGGCAGCCTGCAAGTGTTGCCGTAATTCCAGCACTAACATCTCTATCTGTTTTACCACAGCATTAGAGAGGGATAGGAACAGACAAGGTAGGAAAGCCTTTAATTGGAGTAAGGGGAAATATAAGGATGTCAGGCAGGAACTTGGAAGCATAAATTGGGAATAGATGTTCTCAGGGAAATGTATGGCAGAAATGTGGCAAATGTTCAGGGGATATTTGCGTAGGTACATTCCAATGAGACAGGGAAAGGATGGTAGGGTACAGGAGCTGTGGTGTACAAAGGCTGTTGAAAATCCAGTCAAGAAGAAAAGCTTATGGAAGGTTCAAAAAACTAGGTAATGATAGAGATCTAGGAGATTATAAGGCTAGCAGGAAGGAGTTTAAGAATGAAATTAGTACAGTCAGAAGGAGCCATGAGAAGGCCTTGGCAAGCAGGATTAAAGAAAACCCCAAGGTATTCCACAAGTATGTGAAGAGCAGAGATAGCAGAGGTACTTAATGAATACTTTGCTTCAGTATCCACTACGTAAAAGGATCTTGCCAATTGTAGGGATGACTTACAGTGGATTGAAAAGCCCTAGCATGTAGACATTAAGAAAGAGGATGTACTGGAGCTTTTGGAAAGCATTAAGCTGGATAAGTCTTCAGGACCAGATGAGATGTACCCCAGGCTACTGTGTGACGTGAGGAAGGAGATTGCTGAGCCTCTGACAATGATCTTTACATCATCAATGGAGATGTGAGAGGTTCCAGAGAATTGGAGTGTTGCAGATGCTGTTCCTTTCTTCAAGAAAGGGGGTAGAGATAGCCCAGGAAATTATAGACCAGTGAGTCTTACTTCAGTGGTTGGTAAGTTGATGGAAACGATCCTGAGAGGCAGAATTTATGAACATTTGGAGAGGCAGCATATGATTAGGATTAGTCAAAATGGCTTTGTCAAAGGCAGGTCATGCCTTACAAGCCTGATCGAATTTTCTGAGGATGTGACTAAACACACTGATGAAGGAAGAACAGTAGATAGTGCATATGCCATTTGATAAGGTACCCCATGCAAGAGAAAGAAAGAAGGCATGGGATCCAAGGGGACCTTGCTTTGCAGATCCAGACTTGGCTTGCCTACAGAAGGCAAAAATTGATTGGAGACAGGTCATATTTTGCATGGAGATCGGTGACCAGTGGTGTGCCTCAGGGATCTGTTCTGGGACCCTTACTCTGTGATTTTTATAAATAACCTGGATGGGGAAGTGGAGGGATGGGTTAGTAAATTTGCTGATGACACAAGGGTTGGGGGTGTTGTGGATAGTGTGGAAGGCTGTCAGAGGTTACAGCGGGATATCGATAGAATGGAAAACTGGGCTTAGAAGTGGCAGATGCAGTTCAAACCAATTAAGTGTGAGGTGGTTCATTTTGGTAGCTCAATTATTATAGCAGAATATAGTATTAATGGTAAGACTCTTGGCAGTGTAGAGGATCAGAGGGATCTTGGGGTCAGAGTCCATAGGACACTCAAAACTGTGCAGGTTGACTCTGTGGTTAAGGCGGCATACGGTACATTGGCCTTCATCAACTGTGGGATTAAGTTTAAGATCCAAGAGGTAATGTTGCAGCTATATAGGACCCCGGTCAGACCCACTTGGAGTATGTGCTCATTTCTGGTCACCTCACTACCGGAAGGATGTGGAAACTATAGAAAGGGTGCGGAGGAGATTTACAAGGATGTTGCCTGGATTGGGGAACATGCCTTATGAAAATAGATTGAGTGAACTTGGCCTTTTATCCTTGGAGTGGCGGAGGATGAGAGGTGACCTGATAGAGATGTATAAGACGAAGAGAGGCATTGATCATGTGGATTGTCAGAGTCTTTTCCTAGGGCTGAAATGGCTAACACGAGAGGGCACAGTTTTAAGGTGCTTGGAAGTAGGTACAGAGGAGATGTCAGGAGTACATTTTTTTTACGCAGAGAGTGGTGAGTGTGTGGAATGGGATAGGGTCTTTTAAGAGACTCCTGGATAGGTACATGGAGCTTAAAACAGGGGGCTATGGGTAACCCTAGGTAATTTCTAAAGTTCGGCACAGCATTGTGGGCCAAAGGGAGTGTATTGTGATGTAGGATTTCTGTGTTTCTAACTTAGCATACCCACAACTTACTACGCCTTTCAAACATGGGAGGAAGCACCTGGAGGAAACTCATGTGGTCATGGGGAGAATGTACAAACCCCCTACAGAGAGTGGCGTGAATCAAACATGAGTCGCTGTAAAGCATTATATTAATCACTATGCCTCCATGCCTCAAACAGCGGTGGTAGTGGTGGGAGAAACCCTCACCACATTTCATCAGTAGCTGGGTGTGTACTTGAAGAACAGTCACATGCAAGGCAAGATGCGATTGGGCTTGTTTTTAACTGGAACTGAGACACTGAATAAATAGACTATAAAACACAAAAACAGAATTAGGTCAGTTGGCATATTGAATCTGCTCCACTATTCCATCATGGTTGATTTATTAATCCTCTCAATGCCGTTCTCCCGACTTATCCCCGTAACCTTTAACACCCTGACTAATCAAGAACCTACCAAACCCCGCTTTAAATATACAGTGCCTATAAAAAGTATTCACCTGCCCCCCCCCGCCCCCCCGGAAGTTTTCATGTTTTGTTTTACAATATTCAATCACAGTGGATTTAATTTGACTTTTTTTGACACTTCTGTGTCAAAGTGAAAACAGATCTCTACATAATGATCTAAATTAATTACAAATATAAAATACAAAATAATTGATTGCATAAGTATTCACTCCTTTCAAGGCAGTTTTAGTAGATGTACCAATTACAGCCTTGAGTCTGTGTGGATAGGTCTCTATCAGCTTTGCACATCTGGACACTGCAATTTTTCCTCATTCTTCATTCCAAAACTGCTCAAGCTCTGCCAGATTGTATGGTGATCATGAGTGAACAGCCCTTTTCAAGCCCAGACACAAATTCTCGACTGGATTGAGGTCTGGACTCTGACTTGGCCACTCCAGGACACTAACTTCGTTGTTTTTAAGCCATTCCTGTGTAGCTTTGGCTTTATCTTTGCGGTCATTTTCTTGCTGGAAAACAAATCTCCCAAGTCGCAGTTCTCTTGCAGACTGATTCAGGTTTTCTTCCAAGATTTCCCTGTATTTTGCTGCAATCATTTTACCTTCTGCCTTCACAAGCCTTCCAGGGCCAGCTCAGCGAAGCATCCCCACAGCATGATACAGCCACCACCATGCTTCACGGTAGGGATGGTGAGTTTTTAATGATGTGTAGTGTTTGGCTTATGCCAAACATAGCACTTAGTCTGTTGGCCAAAAAGCTCAATTGGTTACAAGAGTATCGGCAAGTTGACAGTGCCTGGAGGTTTATGGCAGGAAGTTTCTCCCTTTTGCCGCCGCTATCGGGGACTCAGGAGTCGATCAACTCAGGACTTTGAGACTATTTTTTTTTACTATGCCTATGGACGGTTCTTCATCAAATTATGGTATTGCTTTGCACTGCTGTAACTATATGGTATAATTATGTGGTTTTGTCAGTGTTAGTCTTTGGTTTGTCTTGTTTTCTGTGATATCACGCCGGAGAAACATTGTATCATTTCTTAATGCACGTATGCATTTCTAAATGACAAGAGGACTGAGCATTCTCATAATCTAAAAAAAAAGGGTGTAATTGGGCAGTATGAGCTCGTTGGCTTGGAAAAGGCCTACTACCGTGCAGTATCACTAAATTAAAACCACAATAGCGTACCAGTAAATACAGCGCTTTTACAGCTCAGGGTATTGGAGTTTGGAGTTCAATTCCAGCACCGTTTATAAGGAGTTTGTACGTTCTCCCTGTGTACTGTATGGGTTTCCTCCCACAGTCCAAAGGCCTACCGGTTAGTAGGTTAATTGGTTATTGTAATTCGTCCTGTGATTGGGCTAGGGTTAAGTCGGTGGGTTTCTGAGCAGTGCAGCTTATTGGCCAGAAGGACCTAGTCCACACTGTATCTCTAAATAAATAAAGATGTGACAGCCATGGAGGAGCATACAAGACATGCACTGTTCCCTTATAGATCGCAACACCATTCCATCTCTACCCTGCCTTCCATATCATTCCTGTGCCCTCATAGAGTCATAGAGCATTACAGCACAGAAACAGGTCCTTCAGCCCATCTAGTCCACGCTGAACTGTTACTCCCATTGACCTTCACCTGGACCATAACCCTCCATACTCTTCCTATCCATGTACTTATCAAAACATCTCTTAAATGTTTAAAAAGCATTCACATCCATCATTCCTCTGGCCATTCATTCCACACTTGCACCAGCCTCTGAGTGAAGAAGCTCCCCCTCGTGTTCTGTTAAGCCAGTGGTCCCCAAACTCCGGGACGCGCACTGATACATTGCCGCAAAGAACGCAGCAGTGCAGTGGTAACCTGAACGCACCCAGCACATCTTTAAGAAAAAGGTGGAAATAAACAAGCTAATTAATTAGGTGCTATCCGTCACAGAAATGTCAGCCCAGATCAGAGGCGACTGCACCCCTGCATTCTTCGCAGCAATGTATCGGTCCGCGGCCCGGGGGTTGGGGATCACTGCGTTAAGCATTTCACCTTTCACTCCTAACCCATGACATCCAATAAGCCAGAGAATAAATATACGTACTATGCAAATCCGTGACTCCTGATCAGCAGACACAGAGAGATTTTTGAAGATGGGACATTCAGTAGTGTAACCGAAGTCTACATCAGTCATCTGTAATATTGGAGGTGACAGCTTCTCAAAATTTTCAGGAAACCTGAGGAGGGAAGACAAGAGTGTATCACAAGTAATTCATAGGAGAACACAGATACCGTGCCAGATTACAGAAAACAGCTGAGATGCCCTTCATTTATTTGGGACACTATGCCACTTAATTGGGACAGGAGATTGTTGCTGAACAGATTCTAATTAGCGTGAGTTGTGTGGCTGTTAGAGACTACAACATATTTAGAGCAAACAGTTTTTAAATAGTGTCACTTTCATGTGTTTGTGACAAAAATCATTGTTTTTTGATAGCTGGCGAGAAATAAGCAGTAAGACAATTTAAGCAGTAAGCTTTGCTTATGGCTGTTATAAGCATTCAGGCTTGGAGAAGTCATAAACAGCCGGGAGTGAAAATGAAACTAACTTCAACAAGTTAGGAACTACTAAGAATTTGAAGGTATCGACAATCATGTTGAATGTTACAATGAAAATGAAGATTTGGAGAATGCAATCATTAAAGCATTGTTTGAAGGCAGTCCATTATCTGGACTAGGTCTTAGTGATAATTTTGTTCACTTACAGTCAATAAAAATGAACATGGCAGCTTACACTGGATGAATTCCTCCACTGATAACTAATACACAGTTTCATAGTATTGTAGTGGTATTGGCATTGTTCTAAGTTGTTCTGTATTTTATTTAAATACATAATTGGTTACTCAGTTAAACAATAGTTAAAAAGTTATCAAAATGACAAACTATTTCCATGAAACTTCAACTAATTGAGGCAGGTGTTTAATTGGGTCTAAATGTACTGGTCCCAATGTGTCCCGATTAACCAAACATACTGGGAATGCAGTTAAACTACAAACAAGATGCAAGACTTTAACATCCAATGGGAAGAATAGCCAGATGCCATGGCAGCATAATGGAAAGCATAACGCTATTACAGTGCCAATGACCCAGGTTCAATTCCAGCCACTGCCTGTAAGGAGTTTGTATGTTCTCACAGTGATTTCATGGGTTTCCACCCACATCTGAAATGCGTACAGGGTAGCATTAGAGAGTTGTGTGCATGCTATGTTGGTGGCAAAGCATGGTGACACTTGTGAGCTGCCCCCTGCACATCCTCAGACTGTGTTGGTCGTTGAAGCAAATGACACATTTCACTGTATGTTTTAATGTACATGTCACAAATAAAGCTAATATAGTCCAGGGAGGTGTAGCCCCTCTGGTGAAGGGGATTGTTGTGTCCAATCTGGAGCATCTCATTCAGCTTTGGTCTCCATCAGATACTCAGCTCTCACCTGTGGCTCCAAGTAGCGACATACGACGGGGGCCACGCCCCGGTACACAAATTGACAGGCGGGCTAAGACAGGTGAGGGTAGTTGGTAGGCCTCATACCCTGGGGAGAAAAGGACATGCCTGCGCTAGCATGTGAAGTCAACTCTGGTATACTGGGTGGATGAGATCAACAGTGTGACCCAATGGCCAAGAAGGTGGTTCTTCAACTCTTTGTGGAGAGTACAGGATGTGACAAGGCACAGATGATGTCATGGTCATCCACTGCAACCAAGGAAGTCCCCAGTTTGCGACACTGCACTTCTGAAGCGAGAGAGTGGAACTACCCCAGTGAAACAGCTTTTCTACTTTACAAGTTCTCTCACACAGGCTTCCTACCATTACTCGAGATGATGGACAACCACCAATGTAATCAAAATAGCAAGCATCCTAATTCAGCATTCTCTCTTTCAGCAAGGTTGGACAATAACGTGCCTGTCTCATGCTACACAGGAGCCTCTCCAGACTGAACACAGAATAACTCACTCTTGTGCTTCATCTGTACATATTTTAAACAAAGGCTTTTTCTATTCTGTCCACTTGGCCATTTTTATCAGGTCTCAATCTCACCTAGTTACTCAACTAACCATCAACAAATTATTTAATTAGATCACAAGAAACATTTGTGGTGCTGTTCTGATTTATTGTACAATGTCCTTGTTAAACTACCCCGCAACTTGAGTTATCCTGGGAAATTAAATACAACTGAAGCTCTAAAGGTGGATTGTGCAGTTACTCAAATATCTGTTCACAATCCACTTTTTGCCAAGTCCTGTCTCACACTGTTCAAATCAGCCTCCCCCACCCACCACATAATTCAGAACCTTAACTTGAGGACCAACATTACCCCCTTCTCGTAACTACTTTTAAGCACATCTGCAGCCCCCACTGTATATATTATACAGAGCTAGGGTGCCTAAATCCTTTGCATAGTACTGTAGTAATTTTATGTATTAGACTGTATTGCTGCCACAAAAAAAGACAAATTTAATCACATAAACTGGGTCTGATATGGGTCTCCATTGCAGACTGAGCTCTACGTTGCTGAGGCCCTGCAATAGCTCTCTGACACCTCCACTTACCTACCCCTCAAACAGGACCCCACTAAGGAACACCAGGCTGTTGTTTGCCACACCACCACCAATCTTATTGATTCTGGGGATCTCTGATTCACCGCCACCAACCTCATAGTTCCTGAACACCACACCTCCTGTTTCTACCTTCCACCCAAGATCGACAAATCCACTTGTCCAGGTAGACCAAATCACAAACAAGAGAAAACCTGCAGATATTGGAATCCGAGCAACACACACAAAATGCTGGAGGAACTCAGCAGGCCAGGCAGCATCTATGGAGAGAGGTACTGTCGATAGTTTGGGCCGAAACCTTTCAGTAGGACTGGAGATAAAAGCTGAAGAGTAGATTTAAAAGGTAGGGGGAAGGGAGAGAGAAACACAAGGTGATAGGTTTCACCTTGGAGAGGGAGGGATGAAGTAAAGAGCTGGCAAGTTACTTGCTGAAAGAGACAGGCGGCCATGGAAGAACAAAAGGGGGGAGGAGCACAGAGGGAGGTGGTGGGCGGGCAAGGAGATAAGGGGAGATAGGAAAAAGAAGAGGGATGGGAAATGGAGCAGGGGGTGTTACTTGAAGTTTGAGAAATCGATGTTCATGCCATCAGGTTGGAGGCTACCCAAAAGGAATATAAGGTGCTGTTCTCCAACCAAGTATGGTCTCATCACGACAGTGGAGGAGGTCATGATGGATATATCGGAATGGGAATGGGAAGTAGAATTAAAATGGGCGGCCACTGTGAGCTCCTGCTTGTTCTGGCAGATGAAGCTTTGATGCTTAGCAGAGCAGTCTCTCAATCTACGTCGGCTCTCACCGATATACAGGAGGTCACATTGGGAGCACCGAACACAGTAAATAACCCCAATAGACTCACAGGTGAAGTGTTGCCTCACTTGGAAGGACTGTTTAGGGCCCTGAATGGTAGTGAAAGATGTGGTGTAGGGGCAGGTGTAGCACTTGTTCCACTTGCCAGGATAAGTACCAGGAGGGATGAATGGACAAGGCAGTCGCAAAGGGAGCGATCCTGGTGGAAAGCAGAAAGTGGGGGTGGGGGGAAGAGGGAAAGATGTGCTTGGTGGTGGGAGTTCGAGAATTATGTGCTGGACGCGGAGGCTGGTGGGGTGGTAGATAAGGACAAGAGGAACCCTATCTCTGGTAAGCTGGCAGGAAAATGGGGTAATAGCAGATATGTATGAAACGGAAGAGATGCGGTTGAGGGCAGCATTGATGGTGAAGGAAAGGAAGTCCCATTCTTTGAAAAAGGACACCTCCTTTATTCCAGAATGAAAAGCCTCATTTTGAAGGCAGATGCAGCGGAGATGTAGGAATTGAGAGAAGGGGATGGCATTTTTACAAGTAGCAGGGTGGTACGAGGTATAGTCCAGGTAGCTGTCAGAGTCCATTGGTTTGCAATAGATATCAGTAGACAAGCTGTCTCCAGAGATAGAGAAAGTGAGATCGAGAAAGAGAAGGGAGGTGTCGGAAATGAACCAGGTGAATTTGAGGGCAGGATGGAAGTTGGAGGCAAAGTGGATGAAGTTGACAATTCAGCATGGGTGCACTTTTTCTACAGTACATTGATGACTGCATTGGTGCTGCTTCCTGCAGGCAAGGAGATAAGGTGAGAGAAGGAAGTTTTCATGCTTTATTGCTTTACAACATTGAATCACAGTGGATTTAATTGTTTTTTTTTTGACATTGATCAACAGAAAAAGACTCTTCTGTGTCAAAGTGAAAACAGATCTCTACAAAGTGAGATAAAATTACAAGTATAAAACACAAACTAATTGATTGCATAAGTTTTTACTTCCTTCAAGTCAGAATTTAGTAGATACACCTTTGGCAACAATTACAGCCTTGAGTCTGTGTGGATAGGTCTCTAACAGCTTTGCACATCTGGACACTGCAATTCTTCCCTATTCTTCTTTACAAAACTGCTCAAGCTCTGTCAGATTGCATGAGGATCATGAGGGAACGGCTTTTTCAAACTCAGCCACAAATTCACAATTGGATTGTCTGCACTCTGACTTGGCCACTCCAGGACATTAACTTTGTTATTTTTAAGCCATTCCTGTGTAGCTTTGGCTTTATGCTTGGGGTCATTTTCTTACTGGAATACAAATCTTCTCTCAAATTGCAGTTCTTCTGCAGACTGTACCAGTTTTTCTTCCAGGATTTCCCTGCATTCATTTTACCTTCTACCTTCACAAGCCTTCCAGGGCCTGTTGCAGTGAAGCAACTCCAGCATGATGCAGCCACCACCATGCTTCACAATATGCAAGATGTGTTTTTGACTATGTTCGGTGTTCGGCTTACAACAAACATAGTGTTCAGTCAGATGGCCAAAAAGCTCAATTTTGGTTTTATCAGACCACAGAACCTTCTTCCAGCTAACTTCAGAGTCTCCCACATGCCTTCTGGCAAGCTCTAGGCGAGATTCCATGTGAGGTTTTTTTCTCCAACAGTGGCTTTCTCTTTGCCACACTCTCATAAAGCTGTGACTGGTGAATCACCCGGGCAACAGTTGTTGTATGCAGAGTCTCTCCCATCTCAGACACTGAAGCTCGTAACTCCTCCAGAGTTGTCACAGGTCTTTTGGTGGCTTCCCTCACTAGGTCCCTTCTTGCATGGTCACTCAGTTTTTGAGGATGACCTGCTCTAAGCAGATTTACAGCTGTGTCTTCTCCGAGGATTGTCACCTTGTCGTGGTGGAGAAGCTTGTGTGGTCCTGTGATCCTGAGAGCAATGCCGTCTGGAGCTATGCTCCTGATAGGGTCACCCATGGCGGTAAGGTCGAGGGTGAGGTCCCTGACAAAGAACAATCCAACCAAGACCTCAACGGTGGAACAGGTGGACGAAGTTACTTCGAACTCAACGGCTGTGAAGGCGGATGAAGGCTGCAACAAATCCATCAGCTCCAATCGTCGTTGTTTCTATGCCATTGGGATCAGTTGGTTGATTTGTGAAGTATCGTGTGCTTCTTGGAGGTGCAACATCACGTACACGTTAAACAAATACATGCACAGGCGTCTTTGCTCTGTGGGCCACTTCTTCAGAACGAAGACTATTATCCTCGACCCCGAGGGATAGCCACGACGACGACGATGACAGCTGTGTCATATTCTTTTCTATTTCTTGATGATAGCTTAACTGTACTCCAACTGTGGTTTTTGCCAGGATACTGACTGACCAGCAGTTGGACCTTCCAGATACAGGTGTGTTTTTACTACAATCAATTGAAACACCTTGAGTGCACACAGGTGATCTCCATTTAACTAATTATGTGACTTCTAAAACCAATTGGTGGCACCAGTGATGATTTGGTGTGTTATATTGAAAAAGAGTGAATACCTTTGCAATCAACTATTTTGTGTTAATATCTGTAATTAATTTAGATCACTTTGTTGAGATCTGTTTTCATTTTGACACAAAAGTTTTTTCTGTTGATCAGTATCAAAGTGTGAAAAAAGCCAAATTAAATCCACTGTGAATCAATGTTGTAAAACAATAAAACATGAAAACTTTCAAGGGGGGCTGAGTACTTTCTATAGAGACTGTATACATGTCAAGACTTTTGCACAGTACTGTATACGGAGCACAGTCACAGGAAAACAGCATCAAGGACCCCCACCATCCAGGCCATGCTCTCTGCCATCAGGAAGGAGGTGCAGGAGCCTTCGAACCCACACCACCAGGTTCAGGAACAGTTATTACCCCTCAACCAGTGTGAGGTTTCTGAACCACTGTGGATAATTTCACTCACCTCAACACAGAACTGATTCTACGATCTGAAGACTCACTTTCAAGTTCTCTACAAACTCCTGTTCCCAGTATTATCCCCACTAGTTTTCTTGGAGGGAATTCCACGATCTTGACCCAGTAACAATGAAGGAACAGTGATATGTTTCCAAGTCAGGATGGCGAGTGACTTGGAGGTGGCTTTCAAAGTGGTGGTGTTTCCAGTTATCTGTTGTTCTCGTCCTTCTAGATCAGGGGTTGGCAACCTTTTTGCCTCTGTGGGCCAGATCACGTATTAATGAGCGGACAGTGGGCCAGATATATGCCATAAAAAACTTGAAATATGGGAATTATCCATTTAAATACATCTAGTTACTTTTGCTTCAAATTAATGAATAACACATGCCAATCAGGATCAATCAGATTGCATGCCAATCAGGATCACGAAAATGTGAAGCATCCTCATTTTTACTTTCAAGGAATATTGCCACCTCTTCATGCAATGCAAATACTCTTTCCAGCATTGACTCTCAATAAGCCAACGTATGTTGCAGAAGTGAGCCAGGTCCTCATATTCTGCCTCCGTATCCAACAAAAACTGCTGAAACTGGCGATGATTCAACCCACCAGAGAGGATCAGATTCACTGCCTTCATAACAATGTCCTTTAATTTCAAAGACTTAGCACATGATGCCTCTTGATGGATAATGTAATGAATTTTAACCAATTTCTGTGCGATTCCAAGGTTTTCCATTTATCCTTGCAGCAATGCAATGATGTCTTTTTTCTGTCCCACCATTGCTGCTGCCCCATCAGTTGTTATGCCAATTAGCTTCGACACATTAAGTTTCACTTCTGACATCATTTTCAACAAAGCTTCAAAAATGTCTGCTCCAGTAACCGTGTCCTTCATAGGAATTAATTGAATAAACTCTTCAAAAAGTTGAAAAGTTGAGGTCACTCCTCACACAAACACTTCAGGTTGAGCAGTGTCTCTCAAGTCTGTGCTCTCATCAAGCGCAATTGAAAAAAATTGCAATTTGTTGCAGGCATCCCTTAAACAACTTTTAAATCTGCTGACATTTCTTCAACTCGCCGTGTGAACTTTCTTACTGACAGGCTGATAGATGCAAATAAAGATTTATTTTCAGGACAAACAATACCCACCACTGCCAGTAAACATTCTTTGACAAACTCTCCCATCTGTAAAAGGCTTCATCTTTTCTGCAATACGTTTTGAGACTTCGTAGCTGGCATGGGTATTTCCTTCATTTTGACTGTTCTTGGCTAAAAATGATGTTTGTTTTCCAAAACTAGCCTTCATTCGCTCAACTTCATCTTTCCTTGTTTGCCCAGTAAACTTGTTAAAATTTCCACTATGGCGGATCTCGTAATGTTGCCTGATATTTGCACCATCTTCACAGCAACATTTTCTAGGCAAATGAGGAAAAAATGATTTCCCAGCTTGCTCGATGAAGAAGTGTCTTGGAAATTTCAGCACTCAGTGTCTACCTTCGTGCATTTCGCATTCATTGCCATTGGAATTTTTTGCTTTGATTTTATTTTGAAACACGAGTTATTCAACAAGTATCATAGCACATGTAAATATCTGGATATTTAGCGTGGATTTCTTGTTAAAACTCAGTGACACTGTTTCTGTTTACAAATTTCAACGATCCCATCTGAAAACGTGCGCGTTCACGGAGAGTACCTAATACATATTAATAAGGTAGTCTGCCTTCCCGTCATTCGTATATACCAGTGTTTGGTTTGGAACAAAACGGAACCTGGGGCCAGTGCAACAAGATGTCATGCTTGTCCATCAGTGTGGCCATGTGAAAAATCGTTCGTGGGTCAGATAAGCGTAGTATCCCAATATTTGCCTGCGGGCTGGTCAAAATACCTTCGCAGGTTGCCTATCCCTGCTATAGATGGTAGTGGTCGTGGGTCTGAAAGGTGCTGCCTTTGGACTTTGGTGTGCTGTTGCAGTGCATCTCGTAGATAGTACACACTGCTACAACCGTTCATCGATGGTAGAGGGATAGGATATTTGGATGCATAACAAACCAATTAGCAATACATCATTAGGATGCAGGAGAAAATCTGGCAGAAACACACAGTATCATAAGAAGAATGTGCAAGCTCCAGACAGACAGCAACCAAACACAATACTGTGTGTACAGCGGTGCCCTTCAAATTATGAAGACCCTGCCTCCACCTCTAGCTCACTATTCACAGCATTTAATGGGACAGCTTGCTCAGTTCAATCCCGTAAGTCTCCTCAGCACTGAGAACTTTGTGCCGCATTCCTCTGCTAAAGAATAAGGCAATGGTCAAACCACACTGGAATTGTTCTGGAAGACTAGAAAATTGCAAATGTCACTCTGCTCTTTAAGAAGGGAGGGAGGGAGGAAGGCAGAAGAAAGGAAATTATAGGCAAGTTAGCCTGACTTCAATGGTTGGGAAGATGTTGAAGTCCATTATTAAGGATGAGGTTTCAGGGTACTTGGAGACATATAATAGGCCAAAGTCAGCATGGTTACTTAAGGGAAAACCTTGCCTGACAAATCTGTTGGAATTCTTTGAAGAAATTACAAGCAGGATAGACAAAAGAGAACTGGTGGATGTTGTGTTCTTGGATTTTCAAAAGGCCTTTGACAAGGTACCACACATAATGCTGATTAACAAGATTAGTGCCGATGGTATTACAGGAAAGATTCTAGCATGGATAAAGCATTGACTGATTGGCAGGAGGCAAAGAGTGGGAATAACGGGAACCTTTTCTGGCTGGCTGCTGGTGACTAGTGGTGTTCCACAGGGGTCTGTGTAGGGATTGCTACTTTTTACATTATGCAGCAATGACTTGGATGATTAAGTGATGGCTTTGTGGCCACGTTTGCGGAAGTTACGAAGATAGGGTAAGGGGCAGATAGTGTTGAAGAAGCAGGGGGTGTGCAGAAGGACTTAGATTAGGAGAAAGGGCAAAGAAGTAGCACAGTGTTGGGAAGTGTATGGTCATGCATTTTGGTCGAAGGAATAGGTGTGGAGTACTTTCTAAACAGAGAGAAAATTCAAAAGTCAGAGGTGCAAAGGGATTTGGGAATCCTCTTAACCTTCCCTAAAGGTTAACTTACAGGCTGAGTCAGTGGTAAGGAAGGGAAATGCAATATTAGCATTCATTTCAAGAGGACTACAATACAAGCGCAAGGATGTGATGCTGAGGCTTTATATGGCATTGGTTACTTACAATGAATATGGAAATGATGTTTCCTATAGCAGGGGAGTCTAGGATCAGAGGGCACAGCCTCAGAATGGAGGTGCATCCATTTAGAATACAAATGAGGAAGAATTTCTATTAGTGAATCTGTGGAATTCATTTCCACAGAGGGCTCCAGAGGCCAAGTCATTGGGTATATTGAAATCAGTGGTTGACAGGTTCTTGATTAGTCAAGGTGTCAAAGGTTATAGGGAGAAGGCAGAAGAATGGAGTTGAGAGGGATGATAAGTCAGCCGTGATGGAATGGCGGAGCAGAGTTGATGGCCCCAGTGGCCTAATTCTGGTCCTATGTCTAACAACATGAATTCCAGAACCTCTTGGAAATAGTGCTCTCACTTCCACAGAGCAGTATATTTACTAGTGTATATTCACGATTGTTCTGTTCATTCCAAGTATCTAGCATATATAAGAATGGTGCAGCACTGAGCAACATCATTTCATGCAACTCGAACATTCCACTAACCTTATCGTCACCTCTGGCTCCTTCTCGAGAGGCTTCAGCTCCGGCCTGGGGAATTAAGATGGCACAAATTCAAGAGGCTTTGGAAACAAAACAATTCAAGTATCACATTTTAGATTACAAAGTGTAACAAATACTCCACAGGCCTACCTGTTTTGCAGAGCAGTGATCCCTGGCTTAGAATTAGCTTTAATAGAGTCATAGAGTACTATAGCACAGTAACAGGCCCTTTGGTCCATCTAGTCCATACCAAACTATTAATCTGCCTAGTCCAGGGGTTCCTAACCAGGGGTCCATGGACTCCTTGCTTAATAGTATTGGTCCATGGCATGAAAAAGGTTGGGAACCTGTAGCCTAGTCCCATTGACCTGCACCTGGACCATAGCCATCCATATCTCTTTCATCCAAGTACCTATCCAAATTTCTCTTAAATGTTGAAATTAAACCCACATCCACCACTTCCACTGGCATCTCGTTCTATACTTTCACCACCCTCTGAGTGAAGAAATTCCCTCTCATGTTGCTCTTAGACATTTCACCTTTCACTCTTAACCCATGCCCTCTGATTGTAGCCCCAACCAATCTCAGTGGAAAAAGCCTACTTGTATTTTCCCCTGAAAAATTTGTATACCTCGATCAAACCTCCCATCATTCTCCAATGCTCCAGGAAGAAAAATCTCCTAACCTACTCAATTTTGCTGGTAAATCATGTCATTCAGCCTATTTTTCCAGCTGCTCCAGATCCCACATGGTAGTTTTCCTCGCTGTCCACGATACCCTCAACCTTGGTGTCATCCACAAATTTGTTGATCCAGTTTCCATCATCTAGATCGTTGATAGCTGATATAGATGATAAGTAACAATGGACCCAGCACCAATCCCTTCAGCACACTACTAGTCATAGGCCTCCAGTCAGAGAGAAAATCATATACTACCACTCCCCATCTTCTCCAGCGAAGCTAAGGTCTAATCAAATTTACTACCTCATCTTAAATACCGAGTGACTGAACCTTCTTGACCAACCTCCCGTGCAAGATCTTGTCAAATGCCTTGCTAAAGTCCATCCACTGCCTTGCCTCCATCAACTTTCCACGTAACTTACTCGAATAAATCTGTAAGTTTAGTTAGATACAACTTACCACACACAAAGCCATGTTGACTGTGCCTAATCAGGCCTGGTCTATCCAAATACTTCTGGAATGTATCTGGTCCCTTAGAATACCTTCCAATAACTTTCCCACTACTGATGTATGTCTGGCTCACTGGCCCACAAGTTCCTGGATTATTCTTAGAGCCTTTCTTGAACAATGGAAAATGATTAGCTACCCTCCGATCCTCTGGCTAAGGACAGTTTAAATAACTGTTCTGTACGAGGCTCCCGCAAGGTCCATAGGGTTTTCTTGTCAGGCCCTGGGGATTTATATCCCTTAATTGCCTCAAAACAAGCACCATCTCCTCTGTAATCCATAAACCAAAACAACAGCCGTCTGCTGCGACTCCAGAACTGGCAGGTAGTAATTTCAGTTTCTGTACAACAATAAGTCTTTTTTGCACAATAGATTACAAAAATATAGCATTTTAATATAGCCACTGTAAATATACCATTTTAATTGATCCATCAAGCAGCAGCTTATTCCCATGACATAGAAAATAAAACACAGGAACAGGCCCTTTAGCCCACAATGTTGTGCTGAACCAAATAAGTTAGTAATCAAATGGCCAACTAAACCAATCCCTTCTGCCTACACAATGTCCATATCCGCCCATTTTCCTCACATTCATGTGCATATCTAAACGTCTCTTAAAAGTCCCAAATTTTTCTGTCTCTACCACAACAGGCAGTACATTCCAGGCACCCACTACTTTGTGCAAAAGTATTTACCCCCACATCTATGAAATTACTCCCTCTCACCTTAAATGCATACCCTCTGCTATTAGACGTTTCAACCCTGGGAAAAAGATACCGTCTATCTACTGTATCTATGCCTCTCATCTTATAAACCTCCCCTCAATCTCTGCTGCTGCAGAGTTCGTTCAGCTACCTAAGTTTGTCCAACCTCTCGTTGGGCATGCCCTTCAATCTAAGCCGTTTCTTGGTAAACCTGTTCTGCACCCTCTCCAAAGTCTCAACATGCATCCTACAATGGGGTGACCAGAGCCGTATGCAATAATCCAGACACGAGGAAATCTGCAGATGCTGGAAATTCAAGCAACACACACAAAAAAATGCTGGTGAACGCAGCAGGCCAGGCATCATCGATAGGAAGAGGTATAGTTGACGCTTCAAGCTGAGACCCTTCTTTGTCAGTTAGTCCTGACGAAGGGTCTCGGCCCAAAACTTCAACTGTACCTCCTTCTATAGATGCTGCCTGGCCTGCTGCATTCACCAGCACTTTTTGTGTGTGTTACAATATTCCAGATGTGGCCTCACAAGAGTTTTCTAAAGATGCAATACAACTTCCTGACTTTTGAACTAAATGCCTTGACTAATAAATGTACATTTGCAATTGTTCATTGTGTCCCCTAGTGGTTACAGTGCTTTATGATTCTGGAAGCTTCTTGGCAATGTATTATTTAAATAGGGGTCATCTGATTGGTTGACTCTTATTTACAAGTTTGAATGTCTCTTATCTGTGGGATACAAAAGGGATCAACACATTGGACAGCCGTGTTTTCGTCTTTTTCTGTTCTTTGCTCTTAGCTACTAGACTTTTGCAACTCTATGCTTCCAATTCTTTTTGCTTTATTATCGCTTAATAAAATGATCGTGAAGCAACAGGTTTCACACCACTTTCTTGACTTCCACAAGAACCTTGAATCAAAAACATCAGAATCCAACACAGGGGTGGTGGTAGAGGCAGATAAATTAGGGGCATTTAAGCACAAGGATGATAGAAAAATAGAGGGCAATGTGGGAGGGAAGCATTAAATTGATCTTGGATTAGGTTAAAAGTTCAGCACAACAATAGCGTGGGATGAAGGGTCTGTACTGTACTGTAATGCTCTATTTATAAACTAAACTGTAATCAGTCAGTCCAGGACCACTGTCCTGGGAGACTGCATTAACAGATCTCTGGCCAGAAACCATAAGACCATGTGACATAGGAACAGAATTGGGCCATTCAGTCCATCAAGTGTCAACCATCATTCAATCACAACTGATTTATTATCCCTCTCAGCCCCATTCTCCTGCTTTCTCCCTGTAACTTCTGATACCCTGACTAATCAAGAAATAATCAACCTCAGGTTTATAAATACCCAAAGATATGGCTTCCACAGCAATCTCTGGAAATGAATTCCACAGACTCACTATTCTGATCGCTGTTCTAAATGGATATCCCTCTATTCTGAGGCTGTGCCTAGAGCAGGGGTCCCCAACCTTTTTTGCACCGCGGACCGGTTTAATAGTTTTGGGGGGTGTTCAAGTAGGGTTAAGCTCACCGCAACATGTCTTTTACAGTGAGGGTTGCCAACTTTCTCACTTCAAAATAAGGGACAAAAGTAGCAGTCAAATCCCGGGACACTTTACCCCTAGAAAGACTACGATGACCATGAAGCCTTGCACGGGCACCTGTGTGCACATGCGTGACGTGCGCACGTGCCGATTTTTTTTCCCCACAAATCGGTTTTGCCTTCATCTTCCCAACTATACTGTACATACATTATTTCTACTTTATATAGGCTGTGTATTTATCATATCATTCCTGCTTTTACTATATGTTAGTGTTACTTATTTTCGGTTTTATGTGTTATTTGGTATGATTTGTTAGGTTATTTTTTGGGTCTGGGAAACGCTCAAAAATTTTTCCCATATAAATTAATGGTAATTGCTTCTTCACTTTACACCATTTTGGCACGAAAGATTTCATAGGAACTCTCTACCTTAGCACAGAAAATACGGGACAAACCAATTTAGCCCAATATAAGGGATGTCCCAGCAAATACGGGACAGTTGGTAACCCGTATGTTCAAGTTCAACAGTGCCTGACAGGGAATGAGGAAAGGTGCAGCTCACTCATATCATTTCCTCATGGCCCGGTAGCACGTGCTTTGTGGCCCAGTGGTTGGGGACCACTGGCCTAGAGAATGTTTCCTAGGCTCCCCACCATTGGAAACATTCTTTCCACATCCGCTCTATCTAGGCCTTTCAATAGGTTTCAGTGAGGGCCACCCCCCAATTCTTCTAAGCTCCAGCAAGTACAGGCCCAGAGCCAGCAAACACTCCTCATCCGTTAACCCTTTCATTCCTAGAATCATTCTCATAAATCTCCTCTGGATCTTCTTCAATGCAGCACACTTCTTCTGAGATAAGGGGACCAAAGGTCTAGGTAAAATCCTGGACAGCTTACGTAAACCTCTCCATCCAGTATTTGATGGAGCCCTGGGTGCAGCAAATGGTAGTTAGTCAGTAGCCATCTACAACCCACTAAGTCACTGAATGCTGCATGGTCTGTTGCTGGCAGAGAAATCAAGCCACTACTCTGCTTACAAGTTCACGTTCTAATTTATTGTCATCTGACTGTATGTACATACAACCAACCAATGTTCCTCTAGACCACAGTGCAACCACACAGCCTACATCAAGCACAGCACATAGAACAAAATATTACCAATAAATAAGTTAATAAAATATAACTCAAAGTGCATGTAGTGCACAGCACAGAAAAACAGTAAACAGCTCGCTGTCCTAGTGATGTGACCTCGGTAGTGGCAGGGTATTCATTGGTCTTACAGCCTGAGGGAAGAAGCTGTTATCCAGACTGACAGTCCTAGTCCTGATGCTCCTGTATCTCCTTCCTGATGGTAGTGGGTCAGAGAGATTGTGGGATGGCTGATAGGATTCCTTGACAATGCTTTGGACCCTTTGACTGTAATGCTCTTGGTCAATATCACAAACGGAGGGAGGGGGAGGAGAAGGAAGGGAGACACCAGTGATCCCCTTGGCAGTTTTTACTGTCCTCTGTAGTGTCTTGCGGTCCAACGCATTGTGACTTCTGTACCACGCAATGATGCAGCCAGACAGGACACACTTGATGATGCTCCTGTAGAAAGTTGTTAGGATGGGGAAGGGGAGCTAGTTGGGAACTAGATAAAAACACAAGTATTTTATTGATTTCTTTAATGAGCTGCATAAAGAACTGGTTAAATGTCAGTGTTTGATCTAAATGACCACACATATAATGATTAAATGGTTGCAGAACTACACCTAAACTTGTCTATTCACCTATGGAATACTAACCAAGGGAGCAATGATACATGGTTCTTAAAGGTTGCGATAGCTGGAGAGCGGGGAAATAGCTCCCTATTAAATGCTCCCAATGGTGTGCCCTCAAATAGCCTCTGACAACCAAGTGCTGGCCTTCACGTGTGGCTTAGCTACTAAGCTTGGCGGAACCATTTCTACGGACAGGAGAAGGGGCAAAGGCGGGATACTGGTATCTTAAAACCAGTCGCTTTGAGCACTGGTGGTTGGCAATTCATCCAGGAGAAGGAAAGCTCTGCTTTCAAACATCCATTGCCTTACGGCTATACCCACTTATGGCGAAGGCTTGGGTAAACCCAGAGGAAAAATCCGGAGCTGGAGTCCCTAAGGATTCCTATGTTGAGTTCAATGCTGACTGGCAACTCCTGCAATGCCGCTGGTTCCAAACTGTATTAGTCTGTGTTGTTCCTTTTGGATGGACCAGCTGGGTGGAGAGGTGGAGCCTGCTGCTTGGGGAACCACATGCTTTCTATACAGTACTGCCCTGACTTGCATATGACAACTAGGATGCAACTTCTGTGTCCACCCTGATTAACAGAGGGCCTACTAATGTCATATGTTTTCAAAACCAATCCTTGGCAACAAACTGATTTTATTTGCAACAATCTCAAGACAGCAAGAACAGCAAGTCCAACTAATTAGGGGATTGTTTTGACTTTCTTTCAAAGCTATCATAGCTGTGTGTCTCCAATACTCACAGTTTCTCCAGGAGTTTCAGTTTGCTCTGTACTTGTGAAGCCCTGTTGGCATTGTATCGGAATCTGTCAATGAACACCTAGTGGGTTGAGAAATATGGTTTGTTTAATAGAAAATCAGCACTTGGCTTCACACATTTTCATAGAACATAGAACACTACAGCACAGTCCAGGCCCTTCAGCTGTGCCAACCTGTTAACCTAAACCAACACTTCCCTCTTACACAGCCCTCCATTCCTCTACTGTCCATGTGCCTATTTAAGAGTTTCTCAGATTATTTATTTAGAGATACAGCACGGAGTAGGCCCTTTTGGACAAAGTAAGCCACCCAGCAACCCACCTATTTAACCCTTGCCTAATCACAGGACAATTTACAGTGACCAGTTTACCTACTAACTAGTACATCATTGGACTGTGGGAGGAAATCGACACGGTTCATGGGGAGGATGTACAAACTCCTTACAGAGGGCGATGGAATTGAAATCCAATGCCCCGAGCTGTAATATCATCACACTTACCACTACACTACCGTGGCACCCCATATTCCTAATGTACCACACCCCCCACCGCCAGTGCATTCCACATATCCACCACTCTCTATTTAAAAAAAAATCCTCTGATATCCACTAACGCTTCCTTCCAATCATCTTAAAAGTGTGCCCCCTCCTATCAGCCATTTCTGCCTTGGGAAAATGCCTCTGGCTGTCCTGTTTATGCCTGCTATCATCTTGTACAGCTTTAAACAGCCCACCTCATTCTCCTTCACTTCAGAGAAAAGTCCTAGCTCGCTCAACCTCCTTTCATTCTCAGAATCTTGCCACGTGGTCAGATCCAGAGGATTCAAGACCAGTCCCTCTCAAAGTACTTCACCACCATAGATGTAAGTGCAACTGGACAACAGTTGTTAAAGCAGCTCACACTACTCTTCTTGTTGACCTTTTGAAGTAGGTGGGAGCTTCTGATAGTAGCAATGAGAGATTGAAGTTGTCTTTGGATTCCCCACCAGTTGGTTAGCACAGGTTTCCAGAGCCTTACTAGGTACCCCTTTTGGGCCAGTGGCCTTGCAAGGGTTTACCCACTTGAAGAACAACCTGACAAAGACCTCGGAGACAGAGGTCAGCAGGTTAACGAATTTCGCAACATGTGTCAGTGATATTAAACCTGATTCTGATTTGGAGATCATGGCTGGTCTGTACCTCACCCGCATCTCCCCGTGCCTAGGTGCAGATCGGAAAAAGCTGTAGAAAGTTGTACAGCTCCATCATAAAACTAGCCTCTCCAGCAACGAGGACACCTTCAAAAGGTGAGGTTATTAAGGACCCCCATCAGCCAGAACATGCCATCAACGTATTGCTACCATCAAGGAGGGTGTACAGGATCCTGAAGACACACGCTCAACATTTTAGGAACAGGTTCTTCCCCTCTGCCATCAGATTTCTGAATGAACAATGAACCCATGTACATTACCTCACTCTTTATTTGCTCTTTTTGCAATACTTAAATATTATTTTAAAATATATTCAAAATTGTTATTTATAGTTTTATTATTGTCATACAATGCTGCCACAGAAGAGCAAATTTCATGACATGCCAGTGATATTGAACCTTTCTGGTAGAAAGCCATCCGTGCTCCCTGTGCAAAGATAAATACCTGTATGTGCTCTCTATACTGTTGTTGAGCCTCATACTCCCGCTGCTGATTTTTCAACCTCTCCTCTTTAGTCTTCACGAAGTTCTCATAGTCACCCCGATATGTTTCCAAGCGGTGTGAGTGCAGATGAACGATGTCAGTGGCCACAGCATTTAGAAAATTGCGATCATGCGACACCACCAGAATAGTGGACTGCCAGGTCTGGAAAGGAACACCACAAGACCATAACACATTGGAGAATGAGGCCATTCAGCCCATCAGGTCCTTTCCGCCATTCTATTATTGCTGATTTATTATCCCTCTCAACCCATTCTCCTGCCTTCTCCCCGTAACCTTTGATGCCCTGACTAATCAAGAACCCATCAACCTCCACTTTAAATATACTCAATGATTTGGTCTCCACAGCAGTCTGTGGCAATGAATTCCATGGATTCACCTCTTTCTGCCTAACATACGCACCCCCACTATAGGAAATATCCTCTCCACATCCACTCTATCTGAAATCATGGATTTATTTTCACTGAATTAGATTAACTAATGTTGCCTGGGTTTCATCTCCTAAATTACAGAGAAAGGTTGAACAAGTTAGGTCTTTATTTTTTGGAGCTTAGAAGGTTGAGGGGAGACTTGACAGAGGTGTTTAAAATTATGAAGGGGATTGATATAGTTGACGTGGTTAGACTTTTTCCATTGACAGTGGGGAAGATTCAAACAAGAGGGCATGGGTTGAGAATTAGAGGACAAAAGTTTAGGGGTAACACGAGGGGGAACTTCTTTACTCAGAGAGTGGTAGCTGTGTGGAATGAGCTTCCAGCAGAAGTGGTTGAGGCAGGTTCTATGTTGTCGTTTAAAGTTAAATTGGATAGGTACATGGACAGGAAAGGAATGGACGGTTATGGGCCGTGTGCAGGTCAGTGGGAATAGGATAGGGTAAGAGTTCGGCACGGACTAGAAGGGCCGAGATGGCCTGTTTCCGTGCTGTAATTGTTATATGGTTATAAGAAATCAGAGGTGCAAAGGGACCATAAGACCATAAGACACAGGAGCAGAATTAGGCCATTCAAGCCATGAGTCTGCTCCGCCATTCCATTACGGCTGATTTATTATCCCTCTCAACCCCAGGCTTCTGCCTTCTCCTTACTGAAAGCAACACAGTGATATGGCAGAGAAGGTACTGAGGGCCAACAGAGTAAAGACTCACCTGCAAGTAGTTTTCCAGCCACAAGATGGCTCGCACGTCCAACATGTTTGTAGGCTCTGAGAAAATCAGAAAGTTATTTCTGAGAATCCAAATATCAATCTCAGATTTAATTGTCATTCAGCTGTATATAATTAATCAAAAAAAAGTGTTCTTCCGGACCCAAGGTACAAAACCAAATACCAACAGTCACAACATAGCAATAGAAAGGAAGGACATAAGCCGGGAAGATGTGGAATCGATATGGGTAGAGCTGCGTAACACTAAGGGGCAGAAGACGCTGGTGGGAGTTGTGTACAGGTCACCTAACAGTAGTAGTGAGGTCGGAGATGGTATTAAACAGGAAATTAGAAATGTGTGCAATAAAGGAACAGCAGTTATAATGGGTGACTTCAATCTACATGTAGATTGGGTGAACCAAATTGGTAAAGGTGCTGAGGAAGAGGATTTCTTGGAATGTATGTGGGATGGTTTTTTGAACCAACATGTCGAGGAACCAACTAGAGAGCAGGCTATTCTGGACTGGGTTTTGAGCAATGAGGAAGGGTTAATTAGCAATCTTGTCGTGAGAGGCCCCTTGGGTAAGAGTGACCATAATATGGTGGAATTCTTCATTAAGATGGAGAGTGACATAGTTAATTCAGAAACAAAGGTTCTGAACTTAAAGAGGGCTAACTTTGAAGGTATGAGACGTGAATTAGCTAAGATAGACTGGCAAATGACACTTAAAGGATTGACGGTGGATATGCAATGGCAAGCATTTAAAGGTTGCTTGGATGAACTACAACAATTGTTCATCCCAGTTTGCCAAAAGAATAAATCAAGGAAGGTAGCACACCCGTGGCTGACAAGAGAAATCAGGGATACTATCAATTCCAAAGAAGAAGCATACAAATTAGCCAGAGAAAGTGGCTCACCTGAGGACTGGGAGAAATTCAGAGTTCAGCAGAGGAGGACAAAGGGCTTAATTAGGAAGGGGAAAAAAGATTATGAGAGAAAACTGACAGGGAACATAAAAACGGACTGTAAAAGCTTTTATAGATATGTAAAAAGGAAAAGACTGGTAAAGACAAATGTAGGTCCCCTGCAGACAGAAACAGGTGAATTGATTATGGGGAGCAAGGACATGGCAGACCAATTGAATAATTACTTTGGTTCTGTCTTCACTAAGGAGGACATAAATAATCTTCCAGAAATAGTAGGGGACAGAGGGTCCAGTGAGATGGAGGAACTGAGCGAAATACATGTTAGTAGGGAAGTGGTGTTAGGTAAATTGAAGGGATTAAAGGCAGATAAATCCCCAGGGCCAGATGGTCTGCATCCTAGAGTGCTTAAGGAAGTAGCCCAAGAAATAGTGGATGCTTTAGTGATAATTTTTCAAAACTTGTTAGATTCTGGACTAGTTCCTGAGGATTGGAGGGTGGCTAATGTAACTCCACTTTTTAAAAAAGGAGGGAGAGAGAAACCAGGGAATTATAGACCGGTTAGCCTAACGTCGGTGGTGGGGAAACTGCTGGAGTCAGTTATCAAGGATGTGATAACAGCACATTTGGAAAGCGGTGAAATGATCGGACAAAGTCAGCATGGATTTGTGAAAGGAAAATCATGTCTGATGAATCGCATAGAATTTTTTGAGGATGTAACTAGTAGAGTGGATAGGGGAGAACCAGTGGATGTGGTATATTTGGATTTTCAAAAGGCTTTTGACAAGGTCCCACACAGGAGATTAGTGTGCAAACTTAAAGCACACGGTATTGGGGGTAAGGTATTGGTGTGGGTGGAGAATTGGTTAGCAGACAGGAAGCAAAGAGTGGGAATAAACGGGACCTTTTAAGAATGGCAGACGGTGACTAGTGGGGTACCGCACGGCTCAGTGCTGGGACCCCAGTTGTTTACAATATATATTAATGACTTGGATGAGGGAATTAAATGCAGCATCTCCAAGTTTGCGGATGACACGAAGCTGGGTGGCAGTGTTAGCTGTGAGGAGGATGCTAAGAGGATGCAGGGTGACTTGGATAGGTTGGGTGAGTGGGCAAATTCATGGCAGATGCAATTTAATGTGGATAAATGTGAAGTTATCCACTTTGGTGGCAAAAATAGGAAAACAGATTATTATCTGAATGGTGGCCGATTAGGAAAAGGGGGAGGTGCAACGAGACCTGGGTGTCATTATACACCAGTCATTGAAAGTGGGCATGCAGGTACAGCAGGCGGTGAAAAAGGCGAATGGTATGCTGGCATTTATAGCAAGAGGATTCGAGTACAGGAGCAGGGAGGTACTACTGCAGTTGTACAAGGCCTTGGTGAGACCACACCTGGAGTATTGTGTGCAGTTTTGGTCCCCTAATCTGAGGAAAGACATCCTTGCCTTAGAGGGAGTACAAAGAAGGTTCACCAGATTGATTCCTGGGATGGCAGGACTTTCATATGAAGAAAGACTGGATGAACTGGGCTTGTACTCGCTGGAATTTAGAAGATTGAGGGGGGATCTGATTGAAACGTATAAAATCCTAAAGGGATTGGACAGGCTAGATGCAGGAAGATTGTTCCCGATGTTGGGGAAGTCCAGAACGAGGGGCCACAGTTTGAGGATAGAGGGGAAGCTTTTTAGGACCAAGATTAGGAAAAACTTCTTCACACAGAGAGTGGTGAATCTGTGGAATTCTCTGCCACAGGGAACAGTTGAGGCCAGTTCATTGGCTATATTTAAGAGGGAGTTAGATATGGCCCTTGTGGCTACGGGGGTCGGGGAGTGTGGAGGGAAGGCTGGGGCGGGGTTCTGAGTTGGATGATCAGCCATGATCATA
This sequence comes from Mobula hypostoma, assembly GCF_963921235.1. NCBI lineage: Eukaryota > Metazoa > Chordata > Chondrichthyes > Myliobatiformes > Myliobatidae > Mobula > Mobula hypostoma. Next base: position 3,699,049 of record NC_086100.1, on the reverse strand, counting down.
ATAAAGGGCGGTGCAGGCTCGAAGGGCCGAATGGCCTACTCCTGCACCTTTTTTCTAGTTTCTATGTTTCTATTACAGTAACAGTAAAACATACAGTCACAAAAAAATAATAATCTATCTCGTGCCTGGGCATTCTGCTCTGTAGATTGATGTTGCATGGGATGTTGTGGGTGCGAACAAGCCCTGCAGCAGTCTGATCATTACGTGCCAGTGTAGTCACAGACGAATACAATCCAGCTTCTCTTCCACCGAGCGAACACTGGAGAACAGCATCGTCGAGAGGGGCTAGCCCCCAACCCATCAAGGATGCCACACCATGTCGCCTCAGGGGTCTCCTCCCCCGGGCGGCTGCAACAGGCAACCCGGTGGCATGAGGGACTCGTTCACCAAACAGCTGGGGGCATGCAGTTCTCCATAGTCAGTCTCACCGTGAACCAGTGAACCAGCCTTGCAGTATTCTCTACTAACATCTGAAGCCAGCTATTTCATTTTCAACCTCAAACACCTCAATGGAGATGGTCTACAGACACTTTAAGTAGATGAAAAGTGCAGTTGCTCGTAAAACTGTGTCAATTCCCCTTGCAGGGACAGGGGCAACCAGTTAAGACCACAAGACTAAGACACAGGAGCAGAACTGGGCCATTCTGCCCATTGAATCTGCTCTGTCATTCCATCACGGCTGATTTATTATCCCTCTCCAGCCTATTCTTCTGACTCAGAACATAGAACAAACTGTCCCTTTGGCCCATAATGTTATACCCACCCTTTAATCCAGTCTAAGATTAATTTAACACTCCCCGCTCCCCACAAAGCCCTCCATCTTTTCTATCATCCACATGCCTATCTAAGAATCTCTCAAATGACCCGATTGTATCTGCCTCTACCACTACCCCTGGCAAGGCACTCCATGCACCCATCACTCTGTAAAAAATATACTTCTCACATCTCTCCTAATATTTTCTTCCAACATCTGAAGTAATACCCTCTCATACCAGCCACTTCTGCCCTGGAAAAGAGTCTCCAGCTGTCCACTCTATAATGCCTCTAATCATCTTGTACACTTCTATCAAGTCACCTCTGGTCCTCGTTCGCCACAAAGAGAAAAGCCTGAGCTCACTCAACCCATCCTCGTAAGACATGCTCTCTAACCCGGGCTGCGTCCTGGTAAATAGACTCAGAATAAAGGTATGTCCCTTTAGAACACAAATGAGGAGGAATTTCTTCAGCCAGAGCATGGTGAATCTGTGGAAATCAATACCATACAGCTGTGAAAGCCAAGTCAATGGGTATATTTAAAGTGGAGGTAGATAACTTCTTTATTATTAAAGGTGTCAAGAGTTATGAGGAGAAGGCAGGAGAATGGGGTTGAAAGGGATCAGCCACGATGGAACAGTGGAGCAGACACAACGGGCTTAGTGGCAGAGAAGGTTCTAAATGGACATCCCTCTATTCCGAGGCTGTTCCTTTAAGTCCTACAATTCTCCACGATAGGAAACATCTTCTCCATGTCCGCTCTATTCCACTCCATCTAGGGCTTTGAATATTCAGTAGGTTTCAATGAGATCCCTTCTCTTTCTTCTAAATTCCAGTGAGCCATCATATGCTCCCCATACATTAACCCTTTCATCGGAGTACATAAGGTAACACATGAATTGCATGTCTGAAAGAGGCAACTTACCATCTAGTAGCAGAAGATCAGGTCTGAGAGAGGAGAGAGAGATTAATGTAGATAGCTGTCAAATCACATATTAACATTACATTGTTGTTCCAGGCTTGTACCCCAACTACCAGCAAGGCAACAATTCTGCCTCACATTTCAGGCTGACAAAGCACATCAAACGATAACTGTGAGCAAAAAAAGCCCCAATTGAAAGATGGAACAATACATTACTAAGGCATGGAGTTTAAACTGCACACTGCAGAGGACAGAAAGCTCCACAATAAAGGTTGAGTCAATGGCGAGGAAGAAAAATGCAATGTTAGCATTCATTTCGAGAGGACCAGAATATAAAAGCAAGGATGTAATGTTCAGGCTTTATAAAGCACTGGTGAGGATTCACTTGGAGCATTGTGAGCATTTTGGGCCCCTTATCTAAGAAAGGATGTGTTGATGTTGGAAAGGGTTCAAAGGAGATTCATGAAAATGATTCTGGGGTTCAAAGGCTTGTCACATGAGGAGCATTTAATGGCTGTGGGCTTCTACTCATTTGGAATTCAGAAGAAAGAGGGGCGATCTCATTGAAACCTATTGAACGTTGAAAGGCCTCGACAGAGTGGATGCGGAGAAGGATGTTTCTCATGGTGGTGGAGTCTGAGACAAGAGGACACAGAAAAGAGGAGTATCCTTTCAGAACGGAGATGAGCAGGAATTTCTTTAGCCAGAGAGTGGTGAATCTGTGGAATTAGTTGCCACAGACGGCTCTGGAGGCCAAGTCATTGGATATACTTAATGCAGAGGTTGACAGATTCTTCATTAGTCAAGGCATGAAGGGATACAAGGAGCAGGCAAGAGATTTGATCTGAGGGGGAAAATGGATCAGCCAATGATGAAGTGGCAGAGTAGTCTTAATGGGCCAAAGCTCTGATTTTGCTCCTGTATCTTATGGTCTTATGGGTAATCAAAACTGCCCAGTGCATCATCAGCACCAGCCTACCAACTATCAAGGACATATATTTAGAAAGGTGCTGGAAAATGGCCAGTTATATCATGAAGGATCCCATACAAGTTCCCTATATGCACATGTATGTACATCATGCTAGATGTGCAGTAGGGAGCATCCTAACATGCTATATCACTGCAGGGTATGGAAACTACACCGTGACGGACAGGAAAGCTCTACAATGGGTAGTCAGAACTGCCCAACGCATCACCAGCACCAGCCTACCTATCAAGGATGATGAGGCTTTGGAGGGGGTTTTGCAGAAGAGGTTCACCAGAATGCTGGCTGGATTGGAGGGCATGTACTATCACCAGAGGATGGACAAACTTAGGTTGTTTTCTCTGAAGCAGTGGAAGCTGAGGGGAGATTTGATCCAAGTTTATAAGATTATGAGAGGGATTGACAGAGAAGACAGACAATATCTTTTACCAAGAGTTGAAATGTCTAATCCCAGAGGGCATGCATTTAAGGTGAGAGGGGGTAATTTCAAAACCGACGTGAAGGACAAGTTATTTTTACACAGAGAGTGGTGGGTGCCTAAAATGCGCTACCTGTGGTGGTGGTACATCAGAGACCTCTTTTTTGTAATATAATTTCTATTAAGTTTTCAAAAAGAATACATGAAAAGATAAAATCTACCCTCCCCCCTCCCCTTAACCCTCCCTCCCCCCCCCCATATATAGACCTACCTAAAAAGAAAGAAAAGAGAAAAAAAAAGAAAAGAGCCGCCTGGGTATTGGAAGGTTTCCACATGCTCCATGGGATTCAAATTAAATTTGGTATAATTATTTGTTACTTTCTCCAAGGGACCAAGATCTTTATCCGAGCACTTAAATATGCCATCCTATCTTTCGTAAATAAGGGCGCCAAATATTCAAAAATGTTACATATTTATCTCTTAAATTATAAGTAATTTTTTCGAGTGGAATAGAACTAGCCATTTCATTATTCCAACGATCCATACTTAAATACGAATCCGATTTCCAAGTAACTGCTATAGTCTTCTTAGCTACTGCCAATGCAATTTTTATAAATTCTTTCTGATATTTATTCAATTTAAGTTTCGGCTTTATCCCTTCAATATCACCTAATAGAAATAATACAGTGTTATGTGGAAGTTGAGTTCCAGTAATTTGCTCCAATAAGACTCTTAAATTTATCCAAAAGGGTTGAATTTTAAAACAAGACCAAGTAGAATGTAAAAAAGTACCAATTTCTTGATTACACCGAAAACATTTATCGGATAGATTTGAATTTAATCTATTTATTTTTTGTGGTGTAATATATAATTGGTGTAAAAAATTATATTGTACTAATCTAAGTTGAACATTTATTGTATTTGTCATACTGTCAAGACAGAGTCTTGACCAATTTGTTTCATCAATATTAATATTCAGATCTGTTTCCCATTTTTGCTTTGACTTATGGGTTCCTTGTTTAATTGTCTGTTCTTGAATCAAATTATACGTACAAGAAATAAATTTTTTAATTTTCCCTTTTTGAATTAAAATTTCAATTTCATTAGGTTTTGGCAAAAACATTGTTTGACCCAGCTTACCTTTTAAGTAAGCCCTTAATTGAAAGTAACAAAAGAAAGTATTATTTGATATTTTATATTTATCCTTTAATTGTTCAAATGACATCAATATACCTCGTTCAAAACAATCTCTTATAAAATCCAGACCTAATCAGTTCCCCTCTACCACCACTCTGCTCCGTCTAGTGGAATTAGTCCTTACTCTTAATAATTTCTCCTTTGGCTCCTCCCATTTCCTCCAAACTAAAGGTGTAGCTATGGGCACCCGTATGGGTCCTAGCTATGCCTGCCTTTTTGTTGGGTTTGTGGAACAATCTATGTTCCGTGCCTATTCTGGTGTCTGTCCCCCACTTTTCCTTCGCTATATCGACGACTGCATTGGCGCTGCTTCCTGCACGCATGCAGAACTCGTTGACTTTATTAACTTTGCCTCCAACTTTCACCCTGCCCTCAAGTTTATCTGGTCCATTTCCGACACCTCCCTCCCCTTTCTAGATCTTTCTGTCTCTGTCTCTGGAGACAGCTTATCCACTGATATCTACTATAAGCCTACTGACTCTCACAACTATCTGGACTATTCCTCTTCTCACCCTGTCTCTTGCAAAAACGCCATCCCCTTCTCGCAATTCCTCCGTCTCCGCCGCATCTGCTCTCAGGATGAGGCTTTTCATTCTAGGACGAGGGAGATGTCTTACTTTTTTAAAGAAAGGGGCTTCCCTTCCTCCACTATCAACTCTGCTCTTAAACGCATCTCCCCCATTTCACGTACATCTGCTCTCACTCCATCCTCCCACCACCCCACTAAGAATAGGGTTCCCCTGGTCCTCACCTACCACCCCACCAGCCTCCGGGTCCAACATATTATTCTCCGTAACTTCCGCCACCTCCAACGGGATCCCACCACTAAGCACATCTTTCCCTCCCCCCTCTCTCTGCATTCCGCAGGGATCGCTCCCTACACAACTCCCTTGTCCATTCGTCCCCCCCATCCCTCCCCACTGATCTCCCTCCTGGCACTTATCCGTGTAAGCGGAACAAGTGCTACACATGCCCTTACACTTCCTCCCTTACCACCATTCAGGGCCCCAAACAGTCCTTCCAGGTGAGGCATCACTTCACCTGTGAGTCGACTGGGGTGATGTACTGCGTCCGGTGCTCCCGATGTGGCCTTTTATATATTGGTGAGACCCGACGCAGACTGGGAGACCGCTTTGCTGAACATCTACGCTCTGTCCGCCAGAGAAAGCAGGATCTCCCAGTGGCCACACATTTTAATTCCATATCCCATTCCCATTCTGACATATCTATCCACGGCCTCCTCTACTGTAAAGATGAAGCCACACTCAGGTCGGAGGAACAACACCTTATATTCCGTCTGGGTAGCCTCCAACCTGATGGCATGAACATTGACTTCTCTAACTTCCGCTAAGGCCCCACTTCCCCCTCGTACCCCATCTGTTACTCATATTTATGCACACATTCTTTCTCTCACTCTCCTTTTTCTCCCTCTGTCCCTCTGTATACACCTCTTGCCCATCCTCTGGGTCACACCCCCCCGCCCTTGTCTTTCTTCCCGGACCTCCTGTCCCATGATCCTCTCGTATCCCCTTTTGCCTATCACCTGTCCAGCTCTCGGCTCTATCCCTCCCCCTCCTGTCTTCTCCTAACATTTTGGATCTCCCCGTCCCCCTCCAACTTTCAAATCCCTTACTCACTCTTCCTTCAGTTAGTCCTGACGAAGGGTCTCGGCCTGAAACGTCGACTGCACCTCTTCCTATAGATGCTGCTTGGCCTGCTGCGTTCACCAGCAACTTTGATGTATGTTCCTATAAATTTAATCCCTTATTGGTACCAATTATATAAAAATTGATTGTCCATTGTAAAAGGAATAAGTCTATTTTGGAACAAAGGTCTCCTTGCTAATAAAGATTTCTGTGTTTCATTATCCACATTTATCTTATTCCATAGATCAATCAAATGTGTTAATATAGGAGATTCTTTCTTTTCCCGTATCCATTTAGATTCCCATTTATATATAAAATCTTCAGGTCTATTTTCTCCTATCTTGTCTAATTCTATTTTAATCCATGCTGGTTTTCGATCATCGAAGAAAGATGCAATAAATCTAAGTTGATTTGCTTTATAATAGTTTTTAAAGTTTGGAAGTTGTAACCCTCCTAACCCAAACTTACATGTCCATTTTTCCAATGATATTCTTGACATTTTACCTTTCCAAAGAAATTTTCTCACACCTTTATTTAACTCTTGAAAAAATTTCTGTGGCGATTGTATTGGTAATGTTTGAAACAAATACTGTAATCTAGGAAATATATTCATTTTTACAACATTGACTCTACCTACTAATGTTATTGGTAGTATCATCCATTTGTCAAAATCTTCTTGAATTTTTTTCAATAGTGGTAAATAATTAAATTTATATAAATTCTTTACATCATTATCAAGTCTTATACCTAAATACTTTATACCATTTACCGGCCATCTAAATTGGGTTACTAATCGACATTGACTATAGTCTCCTTTAGTAAGAGGTAAAATTTCACTTTTATCCCAATTTATTTTGTAACCTGATACCTTCCCATATTCATCCAATCTAGAAGATAATTTATGTAACGAATGTTGTGGGTTTGTTAAGTAGATCAAAACATCATCGGCAAAAAGATTAATTTTATATTCCTCCTGATTAACTCTAAAACCTCTAATATCTGGATCAATTCTGATTAGTTCTGCTAATGGCTCTATCGTCAGTACAAATAAAGCAGGTGATAATGGACAACCTTGTCTAGTTGACCTTTTTAACTGGAATGGTGCTGAAAATTGAGAGTTTGTCACTACTTTAGCCCTAGGGTTAGAATTTAAAGTTTTAATCCAATTTATAAAAGATGTTCCTAACCCATATTTTTCTAATACTTTAAATAAAAAATCTGATTCTAATCTATCAAATGTTTTTTCTGCATCCAAGGCTACTACTATACTCTTCTCGTCCCTTTTTTGTGCCAAATGAATTATACTGAGTAGCCGGGTTACATTATCTGCCAATTGTCTATTTTTAATAAATCCTGCTTGATCCATATGTATTAATTTTGGTAAATATTTAGATAATCTATTCAATAAAATTTTTGCTATTATTTTATAATCCGTATTCAATAAAGAAATAGGCCTGTATGATGTTGGTTTTATAGAATCTCTATCTTTTTTTGGCAATACTATTACAATCGATGTTGAAAAAGATTCTGGAAGTTTATGTATTTTTTCTGCTTGACGTATTAGCTCCATAAAGAGAGGAAATAATAAATCTTTAAATTTTTTATAAAATTCAGGTGGAAAACCATCTTCTCCTGGAGATTTATTACTTTGGAGTGGTCCTAAAGCTTCTTCAACTTCTTTTAATGTAAAAGGCATATCTAATCCCTTCTGTTCTTCCAAATTCAATTTTGGAAGAGATACTTGTGATAAAAACTTTTCTATCTCATTAACATCATTTTGGGATTCTGATTGATATAATTCAGAATAGAAATTTTTAAAGGTTTCATTTATTTCAAGAGGTTTATAAGATATTTTATTTGCCCTTGTTCTAATTGCATTTATTGTTTTGGAAGCTTGTTCTGTTTTCAACTGCCAGGCAAGAATTTTATGTGCTCTCTCACCTAACTCATAATACCTTTGTTTAGTTCTTATAATTACTTTTTCCATTCTATATGTCTGAAGCGTATTATATTGTAACTTCTTATTGACAAGTTGCCTTTGTTTTCCTTCTGACATATATCTTTGAGATTCTTTTTCTATTTTTGTAATCTCTTTTTCCAATTGATCTAGTTCTGCCATATATTCTTTCTTAATTTTAGACGTATAACTTATTATCTGGCCCCTAAGATATGCTTTCATCGCATCCCATAATATAAATTTATCATCCACTGAATGAAAATTTGTATCCAAAAAAAATTGAATCTGCTTTTTCATAAAATCACAAAAATCTTGACGTTTTAATAATGTTGAATTAAATCTCCATCTATAAGCCACTTCTTCCTTATCAGCCATTATTATTGTCATTAATAAAGGAGAATGATCTGATAATATTCTTGCTTTATATTCCATATTTTTCACTCTGTGTTGAATATGCATTGACAATAGAAAAAAATCTATCCTTGAGTAAGTTTTATGTCTATGAGAATAGAACGAATAGTCTCTTTCTTTAGGATTGATTCTTCTCCATATATCAATCAAATTTAAATCTTTCATCAATGATAAAGTTAAATTTACTACCTTCGATTTTATAACAGCCTTGGTTGATCTATCTAAGACTGGGTCTAAGCAAAAATTAAAGTCTCCTCCAATTAATATTTTTTCATGTGCATCCACCAAATTCAAAAAAGCTTCTTGTATGAATTTTGCATCATTTTCGTTTGGTGCATAAATATTCATAAAAGTCCATAGTTCAGAAAAAAGTTGACAATGTATAATCACATATCTCCCCGCAGAATCAGTTATTGCATTTTGTATTCTAATTGGTAACGTTTTATTGATCAAAATTGCTACTCCCCTCACTTTTGAATTAAATGAAGCCGCAACAACACTACCCACCCAATCTCTCTTTAGTTTCTGATGTTCTGTTTCTGTTAGGTGCGTTTCCTGTAAAAAGCTAAATCAATCTTCATTTTTTAAATATGTCTTAAGATTCTTTTTCTTTTCACTGGTCCATTAAGCCCATTAACATTAAAACTCAAAAAATTCAATAAATTAGTCATTATTCTTAACAAAGTTACTCCAATCTAAAACATTACTTATCTTCTCAACTCTCATAGTTCCTTGGGGAATCTCTTTGAACTTCACCATGTTGCTATGTGTCTCCCTCCCAACCCTCCAGGCAAAAAGAAAAAAAAAGATAGAAAGAATACAAAAAAAGAAAAAAACAAAATACCCCCCCCACTAATGTTGTGAATGAAAAGATACACAACACTACCCCCCTCCATTTTACGGGTCGTGGCAAAAGCCACGCTTGCACACATGATTAGCATAGCAATTGGTCAGTGCTTCTTCCAGCTCCCCCGCAACAAAAAAAAATTATATATATACAGACAAAATTAGTGTTACTATTCCCAACTAATATTTCTCCAATTTTAACCTTTCTTACCCTCCTCGTATAATTAATAATATATTTATACATTCATCCACCTTCAAAAATCCAACAAGTCCATTCTTTGACCCAATCTTCATCTTCAATCTATCTCGCTCCCCTGGATTTGTTCTTGTATCTGGTGGATATTCAGAGAATCTCGCACAAACTGCTCCGCTTTCTGGTAGTCATCAAAAAATCTTTTTTCTCCACCAGGCAAAAAAATCTTCAAGGTTGCAGGATAACGCAATACAAATTGATAACCGTGATCCCATAGGGTTTTTTTCACTGGATTAAATTTCTTCCTTCTCTTCAAAAGTTCATAACTTATATCAGGGTAGAAAAAAACTTTGCTCCCTTGAATCATCAATGGCCCTTTTCTATCCTTGGCAGCTCGAGCAGCTGCCAGTAGAATCCTTTCCTTGTCTTGAAATCTTAAGAATTTTATTAAAATCGATCGTGGATATTGGTCATCTTTTGGTTTTGGTCGTAAAGCTCTATGTGCCCGCTCAATTTCAGTTGGTCGAACTTCCTCTTCCATTTGCAAAACTTCCGGGATCCATCTTTGAAAAAATTCTATTGGTTTTTCTCCCTCCGTACCTTCTTTAAGACCAACAATTTTAATATTATTACGTCTACTGAAATTTTCCAACATGTCCACTTTCTCCAAGAGTCGATTTCTTTCCAAGTTTCAGACAAGCAGATCATTTTCTGTTTTTTCCACTCTATCATTCATATGCCCCATTGCTCTTTCCATCTTCTGAAGCTTCTTATCCATTTTGTCCTGTCTTTCCATAACTTTATTATAGCACATCTTCATATCTCTAAGCTCTTCTCTTACTTTTCTTAGTTCAGCCGTTAATTGCAATATAGCCTCTCTTATGTCTCTATCATCTCCTTTACTTCCAATCGCTTCCAATTCTTCCTCCTCTTCTTCACCTGTGTTCTCTGCAGAATCCAATTCTGACTCTGAGTCATTTTCAATTGCAGTGGCTGTCGGTTCTTGTAGTTTGAGTTGTGTCGATTTGCGCATGCACTCTTCTTTGCGCATGCGCATTTCCGGCATCTTCTTCGGAGAAACCGCTATCACCGCCATTGCTCCCTGTTCTACCGAAGGAGATCCAACCTGAGTCCGAGGCTCCATCGTTGCAGTAGGCCCTTTTTTCTTCCCGTCTCACGGCTGCTTCACAACAGCAGACTTCTTTTGTTGTGGTTTAGGAGGCATATTGTAAAGTAGTCTTGCAAAGTTTATAAATAGTTTTCAGAAAATATTTATTAACTTTGTTTTGTTTAAACGGTACTTTGCTGGTTTGTTGCGGGAGAGCTGGATTTACACGTCTCAATCCCACGTCATCACGTGACGCCCCCCCCATCAGAGACTTTTAAAAGACGTTTAGATAGTCACATGAATGTGAGGAAAATGGAAGGATATGGACGTTGTGCAGGCAGAAGAGGGGATTAGTTAGGTTACCATATGACTACTAATTTAATTGGTAGGCAGAACACTGTGGGCTGAATGGCCTGTTCCTGTGTGAAGTGCCACAAGCCTGCTCCATTATTCAATGGTTTGTAAAACAGGCATCTGATCCATATCTCTATTTAAAGCCCAGCCACTATGGTCACCAGCTTTAAACTGGGTATGGACGGTGACATGGCAGATGAACCACTTACTTGGCGAACAATGCCCTGGCTAATGCCAGCCTCATTCTCCAGCCGCCAGAGAACTCCCTGCAAAAAAAAAATACCATTACAATCAGTTTCTGGAACAAAACTATCGTATCAGCTTCAAATTCACAAAGAGAGGCACAGGATGCATTTGCGGGAAGATGGAAGAGAATGAAAGTTCAAAGTAAATATACTATCAAACTATGTCTATTTTACCATATACTACCATGAACAGGCAAGATGGCACCAGCGACAAACATGACTAACAGCGACATCCTGCAGACAGTCCACGATACCACTTCTTTTCTTTCTTCTTTTAAATACACTTCTACTACTAATTTGTGTGTGACTGGAGCCTGGAATGTACATTTTGATAATGTGTTTGTGGACTGAATGACCGAACTGGCACTTTTGCTTTCCCCAAGGGAATTCGGCGTGGTTGAGAACAGAGCATGTGGCATAGTAGCACAATGTAAACCCGTGATCAACTCCAATTCTTGACCAACTCGCCGACTAGAGCATTGAGTAAGATTGAAATCAATGAAGATGAGAGCAGAAGGCAAGTGGGTGTTCACCGCCATCTACCTGCATTTGACTGGTTCCCCTCTCCCTCTCACTTGCTGCTGCTGGTGTCTTGGGTCTTGGCGAAGGTTTGATTGGTGTGGTTTGTGGATTGGACTCATTTCAGAGGACTCTGCATTTCATGTTATATGTCGGACTGGCTCCACAGCCTGCAGTTAATCAATGACACAGTGCAAAATTGAAATGAACTGAACTAAGCTGAATGTTCCTCAACTGTTTCAAGGACTCTGCAGTTTGACAGTTAATATTCTGTGTGTTGTTCACTCATGTTTTGCTGTTTGCACAATCTTTGCTTTTTGTGCACTGGGTGTTTGATTTTATTTTGAACAGGTTCCATGCTGCTTCTTTGTTTCGTGGCTGTCGGCGGGAAGATGAATATCAGGGTTGTATACTGCACACATACTTTGATAATAAATGTACTTTGATTCATTTTCTTGCAGTCACTTACAGGAAAACACCCTGAATACCCTGCCACCAACAAGGTCTCATAATTAGGACAGTGAGTTCTTTACTGTACTGCTTAGCTGTGCTGCACACTACATGCATTTTGAATTATATTTGCTTTATTTGTGGTAATATTTCACTTTCTATTCTGTATGTGATATATATTTTGTGGGTGCACTGTGGTCTGAACAAACATTGTTTTGTTTGGTTGTATACACGTACAGTCAGATGACAATAAACTTGAACTTGAAAAATAAAGTAATCTAATAAAATTTATGAAAAATTATACATAAACAAAGACTGACAAATACCCAACGTGCAAAAGAAGACAAACTATGCAAATAAAAGAAAGTAATACTGAGAACATGAGCTGTAAAGAATCCTTAAAAGTGAGTCTGTAGATTGTGGAAGCAGTACAGAGTGAGATGAGTGAAGTTATTCACAGTGGTTCAGGAGCCTCAGGGCTGTTGAGTCGTAAGCGTTGCTGAGCCCGGTGGTGTGGTATCACAGGCTCCTGTACCTCCTGCCCGATGGTAATCGTGAGAAGAGGGTACAAACTGGAACTAGGGGTCTTTGAAGAAGGATGCTGCTTTCTTGAATATAAACATGAGTGACAAGAGCAGTTGTACAGTGCTTCCATCACGTTCCTCCGTTCAAGAAAACTCCAGCAAATTCAACAATTAGCATCAAGACTGGCCTGTCTGAAGCCTGCTGTATTGGACTATTTTCTTTGCTTGTAATGTATATACCTACTTATATACATGTAACTGTTTACTATTTTTCATAGTGCTCACAGTACATATCCGCAGTTGTTCAGTGTACCCTCTAGTGGTTACAGTTCTTTGTATCATTCTGGAAAGCTCTGGAAGCTTCTCTGGTGTTGTAATATTTGAATAGGGGCTATCTGATTGGTTAACTCTCATCAATGAACTTAAATAGAAAATCTCTGATCTACGGTTATAAAAAGAGCCCACAAGACTCTGCCATCTTTGCTTCTTCTCTCCCTTCCATGACTCGCCTCTGCTTCTGTTACTGTGTGTTTTCAATTTCCTTTGTGCTATTAACACTCAATAAAACGATCATGAAGCAACAAGTTCTGTGCCTCATTCTTGAATTGCAAAAGAACCTTGCATTATAAACATCAAAATCCAACAAACCTATAATCCCAAAGTCCTGTCAGTTCAAAGCTCTATCAATCCCATTTCTGAGCGCATACTGACTCAGTGCACACAGATCTTCATGACATAATATTCTGAATACTTGTGACCCCTTAAGAAATATCTTCTCTCCTTAGACAGAAACACATACAAAATATTGGAGGAACTCATCAGGTCAGCTAGTACCTACAGAGGGAAATAAATAGTTGACATTTCAGGCCAAGACCCTTCAGCAGGACTGGAAAGGAAAGGGGCAGGAGCCAGAATAAGAAGTGGAGAGTGCAAGCTGGAAGGTGATAGGTGAAGCCAGGTGAGGAGGAAGGTGGGAGGGAATTGGTAGAAGATGTAAAATACAGAAGAAGTAGTTATCTGATAGAAGAAGACAGTGAGTCATGGGCGAAAGAGGAGGAGGGGAAACAGAGGGAGGGAATGGAAAAAGAGAAGGGGGGGGATTAGAAACTATTGGAAGTTTGAGAAAATAATGGTCATGCCATCAGGTTGGGGGCTACCCAGATGGAATACGAGGTGTTGCTCCTACAACCTGAGTTTGGCCTCACCCTGACAGTAGAGGAGGTCATGGACCAACATATCGGAATGGAAATGGAAAGAGGAATTAAACAGTCAACCCCTTTTCCAATCTACAGCCCTAAATCCAAGATGCAAGGAGAAACAGCACCACATTAACCCAGGCAGGCATCCTTCGAATCTGATGTTTGAAATAAGATCACTTCTTGCTTCCAAACTCAATGGATGAGATGAGAAAGGAGAAGAAAGAAATGACAAGAGATTACAAAAGGAAATGGGTAATGTACACACAGACACAAGGGATTCTGCAGATGCTGAAAATCTTGAGCAACACACACAAACTGATGGAGGAACTCGGCAAGTCAAGAGGGCCCAGACCCATGAAGGGCCTTGACATGAAGTCTCAACCGTTTATTCTTCTCCACAGATGCAGCCTAACTTATTAGATTCTCCAGCATTTTCTAAATCTATGTTGCACATCATATAATGCTCTATAACTGATAAGTGGTATTACTGATAAAATACTATCTGATATTTCCCCTAATCAATTTTAACAGCATTATCATTTTTTGCTATCTCTTACCTCGTTACTTGCTTCTGCATTTTGGAACTGAATCCCAAACCAGCTAGAATAACTGAAGCCCTGAAAATAGAATAGGAGACCAAATTGGACACAGAAACAGTGTGCAGAACTATTCATTTAAGAGGGGGAGAGAGTCTGAGCACCAGAAAGCAAGAGCTGAATGTTTTTTTTTCCCCCTCTGTCCCGCCCTTTATTACGTGCAGATTATGTACACAGTGACTTCAGTTCAGTTTCTGGTCAATGGCAAACTTGGCGATATGGAGAGTTGGTGTGAGGGACACTTTGACAATACTGATACCAGATATTGTGGATGATAGCTGGGTTTATTTCTTGTTGGATATCGCCATTCCTGGGCTCAAATGTTACTTGCCACCTCTCAGCCCAGGCCTGGAGATTGTCCAGGTCTTGCTGCAGTAGGATCTAGACTGTTTCTTTATCCAAGGAATCATGAATTCCCTGGTTCCTTAAGGTTGTCATAGCCGGGGGAGGTAGTGGAGATAAGCTCCCGCTACTTATTAAGTGGTAGCGTAGCGGTTCGTTCAATGCTATTAAAGCTCAGGGCATTCCAGAGTTTGGAGTTCAGTTCTGGCATTGTTCTGTAAAGAATCTCTGTACGTCTTCCCTGTGCATAGGTTTTCTCCGGGTCTTCTGGTTTCCTGCCACAGTCCAAAGATGTTCAGGTAGGTTAATTGGTCATTGTAAACTGCCCTGTGATTAGATTAGAGTATATCAGGTTTCTCAGGGGTTGGCTCAAAGGGCCAGAAGAGCCAACTCCACGCTGCGTCACAAAGTAAATAAATGCTCCCAATGGCATGTGTCTCAAACAGCCTCCGACAGCCAAGTCCAGCTCCTGGCTTTCTGCTGTGGCTTAGCTACTAAGCCCGGCGGAACCATTTCTACTGACAGGAGAAGGGGCAAAGGCAGGTTACTGGCACATTAAAATCATTCGCTTTGGGTAGATGAGGCTTGTCAAGCATAGTTGGCACCTCATCTTCGAGAAGGAAATCTCTCATCTCAAACTTCTGCTACCTTGCAGCGATACCTACTTATGGAGAAGACTTCGGCAGTAAACTCTGAGATAAAATGGGGAGCAGGAGTCCTAAAGGAAGTCTCATGTTCAGTTCAAAACTGACTGGCAACTCCTGTGACGCTAGTTTGGTGTCAAACTGTATCGGTTTCTACCAGTGTTTTGAATTCATCAACTGTGCGGAGAGGGAAACCTGCTGCACGGGCAACAACTTGTTCTCCATATTGCATTGCCCTGGTTTGTACACTGGCTTGTGTATATCCACGGCTGAGCCTGTTCAACAGCATGCCTACGTGAATGCTGTACAAATTTAGAGAGCCACAGTAGCATAGCGTTTCCAGGGCCAGCGATCGGGGTCTGTTAGAAGCTGATACATAACCCACACAGTCACAAGGGCAGCGTCAAGGTGCTCTGGCTTCCTCCCACATTCTAAAGATGTGCAGGTTAGGATTAGCAATTTGTGGGCACGATATGGTTCAGGGTGAATGGTGAAATGTTTAAAGGGAACATGAGGGGGAATTTCTTCACTCTCTGTACGTTGCGCGAGTGTGGAAGAAGTGGTGGATGCAGGTTCGATTTCAACAATTAAGAGATCGGGTACAGAAGGTCGATAAGACTAGGTAGATGAACCGTTTGGCATGGATGAGATGGACTGCAGAGCAGGTTTCTGGTCTGTAGTGGCCTAATGAACCTATAAAAGTGGCTGATGTGTCCTCGTTGTTGAAACACACCTGGCTGGAGCCTTGTCTGCCTCGATCTCCTCCAACTTAGCATAAACTTCAGTCAGCCGACTGCTCTCTGTGCCATCGCCTCTGGAAGAAAAATTCAGAAAACAGGTTTTCATTTTGTGAGTTACAAGCTGAACTCCATTATAAACTCACAACTTTTCCTTCATCCACTTTCTTTTCTCCTTGCTTGACTTTCATAGGACACAATAGGTGCTGAACCAGAACTCAAGATGAGCCCAATCGATAAGACACAAGAATTGGGCCATTCAACCCATCAAGTGTGCTCTGCCAGTCCACTGGACTATGGGATTAATAGCTTTGTGGTTAAATTTGCTGATGATACAAAGATAGGTGGAGGAGCGGGTAGTGTTGAGGAAACAGACAGCCTGCAGAAACTTAGATGGTTTAGGTGAATGGGCAAAGAATTGGCAAATGAAATGCAATGTTGGGAAGTATATGGTCATGCACTTCAGTGGAAGAAATAAATGGGCAAGCTATTATTTTGATGGGGAGAGAATTCAAAATACAGAGATGCAAAGGGACTTGGGAATCCTTGTGCAAGATACCCTAAAGGTTAACCTCCAGGTTGAGTCGGTGGTGAAGAAGGCGAATGCAATGTTGTCATTTATTTCTAGAGGTAGAGAATATAAGAGCAGGGATGTGATATTGAGGGTCTATAAGGCACTCATGAAACCACACTAGGAGTATTGTGTGCAGTTTTGGGTTCCTTATTTTAGAAAAGATATACTAATGTTGGAGAGGGTTCAGAGAAGATTCACAAGAATGATTCCAGGAGTGAAAGGGTTACTGTATGAGGAACGTCTGGCAGCTCTTGGGCTGTATTCCCTGGAGTTCAGGAGAATGAGGGGGGAATCACATAGAAACACTCTGAATGTTAAAAGGCCTGAATAGATTAGATATGGCAAAGTTATTTCCCGAAATTACTTTAGTCAGAAGGTGGTAGATCTGTGGAATTTGTTGCCACAAGCGGTTGTGGAGACCAAGTCATTGGGTGTATTTAAGGCAGAGATAGATAGGTTCCTGATCAGCTACGGCATCAAAGGGTATGGGGAGAAGACAGGGGATGGGGATGACTGGAAGAATTGGAGCAGCCCATGATTGAATGGCGAAGCCAAATGTCCTACTTCTGCACCCATATCTTACAGTCTTATTATGGCTGATTTATTATCCCTCTCAACCCCATTCTCCTGCCTTCTCCTTGTAACCTTTGGCACCTTTACTAATCAAGAATCTATCAACCTTCACTTTAAACATACCCAATGACTTGGCCTCCACAACTGCCTGTAGCAAAGAATTCCTTAGATTCCTTAGAAATCCTTCTTCATCTCTGTTCTAACTAGACTCTATTCTGAGGCTGTGCCCTCTAGTCCTAGACTCCCCCACTATTGGAAATATTCACTCTGTCTAGAACTTTAAATATTCGATAGCTTTCAATGAGATGCACCCTCATTCTTCTGAACTCCGCGACTACAGGCCCAGAGCCATCAACCACTTCACATACATTAACTCTTTCATTCCCAGAATCATTCTTGTGGACCTACTCTGGGACCTCTCCAATCCATCAATTCCCATCACAATTGAATAGAATTGACATTATTACTTACATTCTTCACATACATGAGTAAAAATCTTTGTATTGCGTCTCCATCTAAGTGAGCAATGTGCAATTTATAGTAATTTGTATGTACAACAGGACAGTCAATATAACAGAGAAATACAATTGTATCAGCGTGAATTAATCAGTCTGATGGCCTGGTGGAAGAAGCTGTCCCAGAGCCTGTTGGTCCTGGCTTTTATGCTGCGGTACCGTTTCCCAGATGGCAGCAGCTGGAACAGGTTGTAAATGTCCTGAGATTGAGGGAAGTACAGTTCCCATACCAGCCAATAATGCAGCCAGTCAGGATGCTCTCAAACACGAGGAAATCTGCAGATGCTGGAATTTCAAGCAACACACAAAAAAGTACAGGCCAGGCAGCATCTCTAGGAAGAGGTACACTCGACGTTTTGGGCTGAGACCCTTCGTCAGGACTAACTGAAGGAAGAGCTAGTAAGAGATTTGAAAGTGGGAGGCGGAGGGGGAGTTCCAAAATGATAGGAGAAGACAGGAGGGGGAGGGATGGAGCCAAGAGCTGGACAGTTGATTGGCAAAAGGGATATGAGAGGATCATGGGACAGGAGGCCCAAGGAGAAGGAAAAGGGGGGGGGGGGAAGAAACCCAGAGGATGG
Organism: Mobula hypostoma; assembly: GCF_963921235.1. Taxonomy (NCBI): domain Eukaryota; kingdom Metazoa; phylum Chordata; class Chondrichthyes; order Myliobatiformes; family Myliobatidae; genus Mobula; species Mobula hypostoma. The sequence continues at coordinate 3,680,763 of NC_086100.1, read as the reverse complement.
GCAAGGGGTATAGTCAGAGGGACAGAGGGAGAAAAAGGAGAGAGAGAAAAAGAATGTGTGTATATAAATAAATAACGGATGGGGTACGAGGGGGAGGTGGGGCATTAAGGGAAGTTAGAGAAGTCAATGTTCATGCTATCAGGTTGGAGGCTACCCAGATGGAATATAAGGTGTCGTTCCTCCAACCTGAGTGTGGCTTCATCTTGACAGTAGAGGAGGCCATGGATAGACATATCAGAATGTGAATGGGACGTGGAATTAAAATATGTGGCCACTGGGAGATCCTGCTTTCTCTGGCAGACAGAGCGTAGGTGTTCAGCGAAACGGTCTCCCAGTCTGCGTCGGGTCTCGCCAATATGTAGAAGGCCGCATCGGGAGCACCAGATGCAGTAACCATATAACCACATAACAATTACAGCATGGAAACAGGCCATCTCGGCCCTTCTAGTCCTTGCCGAACTCCTACTCTCACCTAGTCCCACCGACCTGCACTCGGTAAGTATATCATCCCAGCCGACTCACAGGTGAGGTGTCGCCTCACCTGGAAGGACTGTCTGGGGCCCTGAATGGTGGTGAGGGAGGAAGTGTAAGGGCAGATGTAGCCCTCTTGTACTAGCCATTTCAGCCCTGGGAAAAAGCCTCTGACTATCCACACGATCAATGCCTCTCATCGTCTTATATAACTCTATTAGGTCACCTCTCATCCTCCATCGCTCCAAGGAGAAAAGGCCCAGTTCACTCAACCTATTCTCATAAGGCATGCTCCCCAATCCAGGCAACATCCTTGTAAATCCCCTCTGCACCCTTTCTATGGTTTCCACATCCTTCCTGTAGTGAGACGACCAGACTGAGCACAGTACACCAAGTGGTGTCTGACCAGGGTCCTATATAGCTGCAACATTACCTCTCGGCTCCTAAACTCAATCCCATGATTGATGAAGGCCAATACACCGTATGCCTTCTTAACCACAGAGTCAACCTGTGCAGCAGCTTTGAGTGTCCTATGGACTCGGACCCCATGATCCCTCTGATCCTCCACACTGCCAATTAGTGTGACCTCAGTGGTTGGGAAAATGTTGGAGTCCATTATTAATAATGAGGTCTCAGGGTACTTGGGAGCACATGATAAAATAGGCTGTAGTCAGCATGGTTTTCTCAGGAGAAAATCTTACCTGACAAATCTGTTGGAATTCTTTGAGGAAATAGCAAGCAGCATAGACAGAGAATTGGTTGATGTTGTGCACTTGGATTTTCAGAAGGCCTTTGACAAGGTGCCACCGATGAGTGGCGGAGCAGACTCAATGGGCTGAATGGCCTACTTCTGCTCCTTTGTCTTGTGATCTTGTGAGGAGGTTGCTTAACAAGCCCTGAGCCCATGGTATTACAGGAAAGATTCTAGCAGTGGCTGATGGGCAGGAGGCAAAGAATAGGAATAAAGGGAGCCTTTTCTTGCTAGTGCCGGTGACTAGTGGTGTTCCATGGGGTCTGTGTTGGGACAGATTCTTTTTGTTTAATGTCAATGACTTGGATGTTGGAAATGATGGCTTTGTTGCAAAGTCTGTAGACAATATAAAGATGGGTGAAGGGGCAGCTAGTTTTCAGGAAGTAGACACGCTATAGAAGGACTTGGGCAGATTAGGAGAATGGACAAAGAAATGCCAGATGGAATACAGTGTCAGGACATGTATGGTCATGGAGTTTTTGTAGAACAAATGAAAGGGTTGACCGTTTTCTAAATGGAGAGAAAATACAAAAAAACTGAGGCACAAAGGGACTTGGGAATCCTTGTATAGGATTCCCTGAAGGTTAATTTGCAGATGGAGTCTGTGGTGAGGAAAACAAATACAATGTTAGCATTCATTTCATGAGCACTAGAATAAAAAAGCAAGGAAGTAATGTTGAAACTTTATAAAGCACTGGTGAGGCCTCATTTGGAGTATTGTGAGTAGGTTTGGCCCCTTATCTTAGAAAAAACATGCTGATGCTGGAGAGAGTTGAAAGAAGGTTCACAAAAATGATTCCAGGATTGAATGGCTTGTCATATGAAGAGCGTTTGATGGATCTGGGCCTGTATTCACTAGAATTCAGAAGAATGAGGGGAACCTCATTGAAACCTATTGAATGGTGAAAGGCCTTGATAGAGTCAAAGTGGAGAGGATGTTTCCTATGGTGGGAGAGTCTAACACCAGAGGACATAGCCTCAGAATAGAGGGGTGTCCTTTTAGAACGAAGATGAGAAGGAACATTTTTAGCCAGAGAGTGGTGAATCTGCAGAATTACTTGCCACAGGTGGCTGTGGAAGGCAAATCTTTACGTATATTTAAGGCAGGAAGTTGATAGATTCTTGATTGGTCAGGGCATGAAGGGACACAGGGAGAAGGCAGGAGAATGGGGCTGAGAGGAAAATTGGATCAGCCATGATGAAATAGTGGAACAGACTCAATGGACCAAGTAGCTTAACTCTGCTCCTATATCTGATGGTCTTAAGGTCTAAATAGCCTTTGACAACCAAGTCCAGCTCCTGACCTTGTTGGGCTTTGCTACTAAGCCCAACAAAACCATTTCCACTGACAGGAGAAAGGGCAAAGGTGGGTTACTGGCTTCTTAAAACAAGTCACTATGGGTAGGTGGGAATTGTCGGCCTTGGTCGGCGTCTCATATAGGATAAGGAAAAAGCTGACCTCAAACCTACGTAGCCTTGCAGCTATACCCACGCATGGGGAAGGTTTTGAGAGTAAACTCCGAGGAGCTGAAGTCCCTAAGGCAGTCTGGCATTGAGTTAAAAGCAACTCCTTCAATGTCACTGGTGCCTAACTGTATTTGTCTCTGCTGTTCCTTCACATTCATCTGCTGTGTGGAGAGTGGGAACCTGCGGCATGGGCAACAGTTTGCTCTCCAAAATGTGCAGCCCTTGCTTGCGTATCAACTTAGACAGTTAGGATGCAACATTCCTTGTTGATGTAGACCAGCGAAGGCCAAGACAGAAATCTTTAGAGTAATTTGTCTTGCACTATCAAAAGACAAAAAATTTCACGGCATATGTCAGAGACAATAAGCCTGATTCTGATCCTGAGAGCATAAGCTGCTGTCAGAGCTGAGGGATCTGGGACGTGAACCAGTATCGAGTTTTTGTACAAACACTGGATACCTCCCGCTGTAGTTTACTCACAGGCCAGCGTTCATCTTTGCCGTCAGAGCCTTCTCCTCCTGCAACAGGCCTTCCCTCACTGTGTCACACTCCAGTACGCTCTGTAAGGCCGATGTGTCGTCCCCAACCACTTCCTGTTCCACATGCAGGATGCTGATATGAGAGGGAATGCGAAGACTTCGTGCCGACATCATCTTCAGCAGCGTCGTTTTCCCCAAGCCATTTCGACCAACTAAACCATAACGTCTCCCATAAGCGAGGTGCAAATCTGCACCATTAAGTAAGGCCCTTGAAGACAGAAAGAACATGCTTTAAAACATATATCCTTTCCCTGATATTTTAATTAATACTTCATGAATACACCATTCTATTCCTTCAAAGAAATTATAAACATAGAACATTACAGCACAGTAAAGGCCCATCAGCCCACAATGCTAAACTGACCCTCTAAACTACTCGAAGATCAACCTAACCCTTCTCTCTCAAATAGACCCTCATTTTCCTTTCACCCATGATGAGGACTCGAGATTGTTTAAAGTAATTTCCACTACAAAAGTATAAAGGGGAACAAAATAATTGCTACCTTTGATTTGACCAGCACAAAAAATCCAGAAAAACACAATGCTGTAAGATAAAGAAAGCAATAATAAAAAACTTGATAAATACTTGAGATAGCTTATAACTTAGATTGATTGTATGTCCATAAAGTGATGCTAGGCACAGGAGTGTTTGTACACAAGGTGACTCTGACAGAAAAAGATGATAAGTAGTTGTGGTTGGGGGTGTGGAGGGATGGGTTCATGGGTGGAAGTGTTGCTGCTTGAACTGTTCTTGTGTCTGGTGGTCCTGGTATGGATGCTAAACAGCCTCCTCCCTGGTTGGAGTGGAACAAACAGTCCATGACAGGGTAGGTGGGATCCTTCATGATGTTACTGGCTCTTTCTGTATATAGTTGCAAGAAACAGTGAACTCTTTGCAATTACCTGGTTTTCTGCATTAATTACCTGTAACATGCTGTAATGGCTTCTCTGTAATGTTTCACTGCTAAGGCTAATGAAATGGCTTCTCTGTAATGTTCACCGCTGAAGTAGCGGTTTCTCTGTAGCAGCAATGTTTGGGTTTTGGCTGGAGATAACAGGGCTATGGATATGCATGTTAGCCAATCAGGATTTTGTTGCCCTGTCTTGTGAATCTAGAAGGAGTTTATTTTGCGGGTTTCTGAGAGACTGAGTGAGACAACGAGGGAGAGGGAGAGGGAGCGGGAGAGGGGGGGGGAGATAGATAGATAGAGATATGAGGAGAGAAGACGAAAATGGAGAGATTTGGTAAACCGCCGGACGGGGTGGACTCAGAGCGAGGGTCTGAAGGGCAGCGACGATCGGAGGAGGTCGATGGTGAACGATCGGCTTATCAGTGAGTTCCAACTTTGCGCACAGATGGTTTAATAAGATTGGGGCCTTTTTTTCTTTTATTTCGTTTCTCTACTAACCATATAGTCAAAGTAAAAGTTATAAAGCTTAATCGTTTAATTGCATATTGTGTACTGTTTGTTACTTTGGGGTACTGATTTTTAACAGGGGACACATCAGGCAGCAACCACCCAAATAAGATTTCTTAAGTTTGGCTGGGACGGAGGTTATCACCCCCTATGTTAAGCCACTAGGCGAAGCGAGTGCTACATACCCATAAAATCTGGTCTGATCTTCATCTAAGTCACAGTAGCAGATAAAAACAATCTGCCTAAACTAATAACACACAAACAATTGTACTTCTCATGTCTTTATTGAACGTATTGTTTAATTATTCACAGTCCAGGCAGGAAAAAAGAATGTGAACCCCTGTATTTAATAACTGGTAGAACCTCCTTTAACAGTGGAAAAGGTAAAGGGCTGGACAAGGAACCTGATTCCTTCTTCTTCATCCATAGATGCTGTCTGACCAGCTCAGTTCCTCCAGCATTTTGTGTGCGCCACCTCTATCAATAGCTCTTATCATCTTGTACAACTATATGAAGTCACCTCTCATCCTCGCTATTCAATCAAATTCATCAGACATAATCTTCCCTTCAAGCTATATCAGCTTCCTCTGATTTGCCCATTCTTTTCCTCATGATCATTACTCCACTCCCACAAAATTCTTTCCGTTATCAGCCCTCTCACAGGTCTATAGTTACTGGCTTGTCTCTACTGCCGTTTTTGAAAGGCGGAACCAAATGTGCTGCCCTCCTCTCACTCCAAGCCGCCACTGAGCACATCCACATGGAACGCTGTCGCAGGAAAGCAACATCCATCATCGGGGACTCCCACTATCCAGACCATATTCTATTCTCACTGCTACTTATTACTATTAATACATTTTTCTCTTTTTTGTATTTGCACAGTTTGCTGTCTTTTGCACATTGGTTGATTGTCTATCTTGTCGTATTTGGTCTTTCATTGATTCTATTGCTTTTCTTTGTACTTACTGTGAATGCCTGTAAGAAAATGAATCTCAGGGTTGTATATGGTGACAAGTAATTTAAAAATCTCAGCCAAAGACTTAGTAATCGCCTCCCTTATCTTCCATTGTAGCCTGTGAAAAATCCCATCTAGCCCTCGGGACTTTTCCCCCTTTTAGCCCACCAAGACACTGAGCACCTCCTTGTTACTTACGAAGACTTTCAGGCACCCCTTCACTGAATTTTCCAAACTACAAAGTCTTTTTCCTTTGTGAGTACAGATGAAAAGAATTCGTTCTGGCTCCAGGCACAGGCAGCCCATGTTGTTCCTACTGAGCCTTATTCTTTCTCTGAATGTTCTTTTATCATATAATGTAAAAGGTATAGGTGAAGAACTTAGCTACTCAGCCCATCAAGTTGCTTTACCATTCCATCATGACTTATTTATGATCCCTGTCAAACCCATTCTGCTGCCTTTTCCCCATTACCTTTGATGCCCTGACTAATCAAGAACCTATCAACCTCCACTTTAAATATACTCAATGACTTGGCTTCCACAGCCATTGTGCCAATGAATTCCACAGATTCACTCCCCTCATCTCTGCTCTCAATGGAATTCCCTCTATTCTGAAGGCTGTCTTTTGGTCCTAGATTCCCCCACGATAGAAAACATCCACTGTAGGCTTTTCAGTATTCAGTAGGTTTCAGTGAGATGCCTCTCATTCTTCTGAACTCCAGGCCCAGGCCCATCAAACTCTCCTCACCCTTTCATTTCTTGAATCATTCTCGTAAAATTCCTCTGAATTCTCTCCAATGCCAGCACATCTTTTCTTAGATAAGGAGCCCAAAACTGTTCACAATACTCCAAGTGATGCCTCACCAGTGCCTTATAAAGCCTCAAAATTACATCCTTGCTTTTATATTCTAGTCCTTTCAAGGTGAATGCTAACATTGTATTTTGCACTGATTTCTGAATTTGCTCCTGGATTAAAATAGTCTACGCCTTTAATCCTTCTGTCAAAGTACATGACCCATACACTTCCCTGCACTATATGCCATCAGTCACTTCTTTGTCCATTCTCTCCCAATCTATCTAAGTCCTTCTGCAGACACCCTGCTTCCACAACACCACCTGCATCTCTACGTATCTTCATATTGTCTGCAAACTTGACTTCAAAGACATTAATTCAGTCATCCAAATCATTGACATATAATGTGAAAAGAATTGAACCCAACTACAAAGTGTGTTTCCTTTGTGAGTACTGAGGAGAATTATGCGTTTCACCTGTATGTTCTGACTCCAGGCACACACAGCCCACAGGCTGTTGCTAATGGGCCCCACTCTTTCTCTGAATATTCTTCCTTAGAATACTTATTGAACGTTCAGATTTACTTTCATCATATCTGCTGTGATTTCTCGTGACCCATCTCAACTTTCCTATTTCAGTGCCACGCTGCAGTTTTATCTGTAATTATTTATTCGTTTAGCGGTATTGCGTGGAATAGGCCCTTCCGGCCCTTCGAACCACACCGCTCAGCAACCGACAACAACCCTGATTAACCCTAAACTAATCACGGGACAATTCACAATGGCCAATTAACCCATCCAGCACATCTTTGGTCTGTGGGAGGAAACTAGAGAACCCAGAGAAAACCCACACATTCCACGGGAGGACATACAGAGACACTTTACAGAAGGGTTTCGGAATTGAACTCCGCATCGGGAATGTTCCGAGCTGTAACAGAATTGCGATAACTGCTGTGCTACCATGGTGCCACTGTGGATTTTACAGTCTTTAGAGGTCTTCCCTGTTTTTAGTTCTCTATACTCTGCTCTCTATGCAACTCTCTATATATCCTGACATCCAGGAGACATTCATTGCAATTGATTAGATTTCAAAGACTAAATAAAGAGCAAGAACATAAGCTATAAATGAATAAATAATAAATTAAATAAATAGTGCAAAAAGAGAAGGAAAAAGTACAGAGGAAGTGTTCATGGATTTATTGTCCATTCAGAAATCTGACAGCAACAGGGAAAGAAACTATTCCTGAAACTTTGATTATGTGTCTTCAGGGTCCTGTATTCAAGAATAGGAGAACAGAAAGCAGAAAACTACAGGCTAATTTAGAAAAAATTATTAAATCCATTATTGAGGTAAAAACAGCGCATGAAGAAAATCAATGCTGCATGTGTATTGAACATGGAGAACATTCAAAACCTTTATAACAGCAAGATACAATCCCATATGATTTAATGATACCACCTCATGCCGCTATTGACATCAATGGATCTGGGGTTGAGAGGGTAAACAGCCTTAAGTTCCTCGGAATCCACATCACCGAGGACTTCACATGGTCTGTACACACAAGCCATGTGGTGAAAAAGGCACAACGGCACCTCTTTCACCTCAGACAGTTGAGGAAGTTTCGTATGGGCTCCTAAATCCTAAGAACTTTCTACAAGGGCACAATTGAGAGCATCCTGACCAGCTACATCACTGCTTGGTATGGGAACTGTACTTCCCTTAATCGCAGGATTCTGCAGAGAGAGGTGCAGACAGCCCAGCACATCTGTAGCTGTGAACTTCCCATGATTTAGGACATTTACAAAGACAGATGTGAGAAAAGGGCTCAAAGGATCATTGGGGACCTGAATCACCCCAACCACAATCTATACGCTGATTTGAGTGTATTTCTATGTTACACTGACTGTTGTATTTATTATAAATTATTATAAATTACTATGACTGCACATTGCACATTTAAACGGAGATGTAACACAAAGATTTTTACTCTTCATGTATGTGAAGGATGTAAGAAATAAAATCAATTCAATTCATGGTCCAAATATATGACATTCACTGGTTCTCCCATCCCTTGGAATTGACTGAAGAATTGATCGCAGACTTTGGGAAGGGGAAGTTGAGAGAACACACCAGTCCTCGTCGAGGACACCTTCAAAAGGTGACGCCTCAAAAAGCCGGTATCCATCATAGAGGAGCTCATTCACCCAGTCGTGCCCTCTTCTCATTACTACCAGCAGGGGGTGGGTACAGGAGCCTGAATACTCCAACACTTCAGCAACAGCTTCTTCCCCTCTGACATCAAATTTCTGAATGGACAATGTGCCTCACTCCTTTTTAAAACCCCTTTTTTCACTACTTATCTTACTTGCTTTACACTTATGACTGTGAGGCTAAGCACAGCTCCAATACCATATTCAAGTTTGCTGATGACACCACTGTCACAGGCAACTAATATCAAAGAAGATACTAAAAGCTTTGTATATAAAGGATAAAAGAGAGTTGAGGGTAGATATAGGACCAATAGAAAATGACGCTGCAGATATTGTCATGAAAGATGCAGAGATGGCAGGGGAACTGAAAGCTATTTCGCATCAGTCTTCACAGTGGAAGACATCTGCAGTGTACCGGACATTCCAAGAGCGTCAGAGAAGTGAAGTATGTACAGTGAAAACAACAACAGAGAAGGTGCTCAGGAAGCTTAATGGTCTGAGGCTGGATAAATCTCCTGGACCTGATGGAATGCATCCTCGGGTTCTGAAGGAAGTAGCTGGAGAGATTGCAGAAGCATTAACAATGATCTTTCAAGAGTCAATAGATTCTGGCTTTGTACTGGATGATTGGAAAATTGTACTGGATGACTAGAAAATTGCAAATGTTACTCTGCTGTTTAGGTGGGAGGCAGCAGAAAGGAAACTAGAGACCTGTTAGCCTGACATTAGTGGTTGGGAAGAGGTTGGAATTGATTGTTAGGGATGAGATTACAGAGTAGCTGGAGGCAATGACAAAGACAGGCCTGAAAGGAAAATCCTGCTTGATTAACCTACTGCAATTTTTTGAGGAAATTACAAGCAGGGTAGACAAAGGAGATGCAGTAGATGTGGTGTGCTTGGATTTTCAGAAGGCCTTTGAAAAGGTGCCGCACATGAGGCTGCTTAGCAAGATAAGAGCCCATGGAATTACAGGGAAGTTACTAGATTGGCTGATCGGCAGAAAACAGAGAGTGGGAATAAAGAGATCCTATTCTGGCTGGCTGCTGCTTACCAGTGGAGATCAGGGGTTAGCGTTGGGAGCGCAGCTTTTTATGATGTATGTCAATGATTTGGACTATGGGATTAATGGATTTATGGCTAAATTTGCCAGTGATACAAAGATAGGTGGAGGAGCAGGTAATGTTGAGGAAACAGAGAGCCTGCAGAGATTTAGTCAGTTGAGAGGAATGGGCAGAGAAGTGGCAAATGAAATACAATGCTGAAAAGTGTATGGTCATGCACTTTGGTGGAAGAAATAAATGGACAGACTATTATTTAGATGGGGAGAGAATTCAAAATGCGGAGATGCAAAGGGGCTTGGGAGTCCTTGTGCAGGATACCCTAAAGGTTAACCTCCAGGTTGAGATGGTGGTGAAGAAGGCGAATGCAATGTTGGCATTCATTTCTAGAGGTATAGAATATAAGAGCAGGGATGTGATATGAGGCTCTATAAGGCACTCGTGAGACCACACTTGGAGTATTGTGTGCAGTTTTGGCTTCTTATTTTAGAAATACTGACATTGGAGAGGGTTCAGAGAATGGTTCCAGGAATGAAAGGGTTACTGTATGAGGAGCATCTGGCAGCTCTTGGGCTGTATTCCCTGGAGTTCAGGAGAATGAAGTGGGATCTCATAGAAACATTTCGAAAGTTAAAAGGCCTGAACAGAATAGATATGGTAAAGTTATTTCCCATAGTAGGGGAGTCTAGGACAAGAGGGCACGACTTCAGAATTGAAGGACGTCCATTTAGAACAGAGATGCGCAGAAATTACTTTAGTCAGAAGGTGGTAAATCTGTGGAATTTGTTGCCGAGAGCAGCTGTGGAGGCCAAGTCACTGGGTGAATTTAAGGCAGAGATAGATAGGTTCTTGATTAGCCAGGGCATCAAAGGGTATGGGGAGAAGGCAGGGGAGTGGGGATGACTGGAAGAATTGGATCAGCCCATGCTTAAATGGCGGAGAAGACGTGATGGGCCGAATGGCCTACTTCTGCTCCTATACCTTATGGTCTTATGGACCCCTTGGTTAATGGTAGGGGTCCATGGCATAAAAAAGGTTCTGAACATCAGAAACACGGCATTCAGTCATAATGTGCCACCTTTGTACCACAGGGACCCCCTGCTCGCATGGGAGGTTCATTCACCACACCAGCATTGTCAAGGAAGAAGAGCCAGCGTCTTGGTTAGGTTAAGCAAGCACGCAAATTGGCCACTACTCCCTAGTATACTCCTGGCCAGTGTACAGCCCCGGGACCAAGCTGTGTAAGCTGAGAGCCAGAATGTCCTACCAAGGGAAACGAAGCATTGGAACATCTTATGCTTTACCAAAACCTGGTTGTCGGGGGAAATACCAGACTAAGCCATGGAACACATCGGGTTCCCTGTGTTCCGAGCAGACAGGTCTAAAGACCTCTCTGGAAAAATAAAGGTGGGGGAGTATGTTTCATGGTGAATAATGCTTGGTGAGACCCAGGTAGCGCGCACACCCTCGAATCCCTTTGCTACCCGGATCTGGAGTACCTTTCAGGCTGCCTAGACAATTCACATCTTTTATTATTACAGCTATCACAGACCAATACCAACCTGGCTCTCAATGAACTTTGTGAAACCATCAATATCCATGAAACCACACAGCCAGAGGCTGCTTTCATCATTATCGGAGACTTTAAACAAGCGTTACTGACGAGAGCTTATCCGAAGTTCTGCCAACACATCCAGGTGAGCACACGGGGAGGAAACATACTCAATCACTACTACTCTCCCTTCCGCAATGCCTACAAAGCATCTCTCTGCCCTCCGTTTGGAAAATCTGACCATCCTTCCAACTGTCTCTTACCCACCTACAGGTAGAAATTGAAACAGGAAGCGGCCATAGTGAAAACTATCCACTGCTGGTCCAACCAATCAGACTCAATGTTACAAGACTGCTTTGATAGCATCTCCTGGGAAGTATTTCAAGCTGAGAACATCTCCAAATACACGGAGGTAGTAACAAGCTTCATTTGGAAGCGCATTGAAAACATTGTTCCCCAAAAATCGGTCCAGGTCCACCCAAAGCAGAAGCCTTGGATAACTAGTTCAGTGCAGGTTGCTCTCAACACAAGGGATATCTCTGATCTTCTAAGGGACCAATTTTGTCCCTTACTATCCTTTTACTCTTAATATACTTGTAGAAACTCTTCGGGTTTACCTTCACATTATCTGCCAAAGCAACCTCATGTCTTCTTTTTGCCTTCCTGATTTCCTTCTTTAGTATTTTCTTACATTTTTATACTCTTCAAGTACCTCATTTGTTCCTAGTTGCCTATACCTGCTACACACCTCTCTCTTTTTCATAACCACATCGCCAATATCCCTTGAAAACCAAGGTTCCCTATGTCTGTTAACTTTGCCTTTAATCCTGGCAGGAATATGCAAACTCTGCACTCTCACAATTTCGCCTTTGAAGGCCTCCCACTTACTGAACACATCCTTGTCAGAAAACAACTTGCCCCAATCCACTCTTCCTAGATCCTTTCTCATCTCCACAAAATTGGCCTTTCTCCAACTTAGAACCTCAACTCAAGGACCAGATCTATTTTTATCCATAATTAACTTGAAACTAATGATATTATGTTGACTGGACCCAAAATGTTCGCTTACACATACTTCTGTCACCTGACCTGTCTGGTTCCCTAATAGGAGATCAAGTGTTGCATCCTCTCTCGTTGGTACCTCTATATATTGATTTAGAAAACTTTCCTGAACACATCTGACAAACTCCAAGCCATCCAGCCCTTTCACAGTTTGGGAGTCCCAGTCAATATGTGGAAAGTTAAAATTTTTCATTAATATTATCTTTTTTCTCCTTTACAATGGTGTACTGGAAATGGCATTAAACAATCTTGAATTGAATTGAAATTCACCATCAAACTAAATGCTGAATAATGAATTAAAGAGTGAATGAGAATGAACTATTTGTCTCAGTAAAGGCTGCCATACAGATGTCAAGGAGGGTGAATGGGCATATTGGCGGAGGTCAATTACATGGTTGACCCACACTACCTCAAAAATCACCTTTATTCAGCAGGAAGGCCATTTCCTGATGTTTGTGGTATTTATCTGACTGAAAAAGTCAGCTCCCACCATATATACTCCTAGCAGCCATACATATTGTAATGAAGGCATGAACTACAAATGCAGTTTTTTTAAACATTTGCAATGTAAAGGAGAAACAGTGACTTTCCCCATAGTCCAATACACAAGGTACCAACATGCTGAACAGATACATATGTGCATCGCAACATGGGTGACATGGTAAGCACAACGCTTAGCACAACACTTTAAAGCACCAGCCAAAGGGGTTCAATTCCTGCCACTGACTGCCAGGAGTTTGTACATTCTCCCCATATCCTCCTCATTGTTTTCTTCCAGCTGCTCTGGTTTCCTCTCACTTTCCAAAGACATAGGTTGGCACCAGAAGTGTGACCACATTTGTGGGCTGTGCTGCTCATTGACACAAACATTGCATTTCACTGTGTTTCGATGTTTCAATGTACATGTGACAAATAAAGCTAATCTTTTCTTTTGTATGTAGGGTTCAGATGAGTTACCTCCACTTCACCCCTAACACTGGTACATGTTGTAATACATGCACGCACAGTTCCTTAAATCTGTAAGCCCAAAGAAGTGATTGAGGACTTCCGAAAGGGTAAGATGAGTCCTCATAGACGTATCAGAAGTGGAAAGAATGAGCAATTTCAAACTCCTGGGAGTCAATGTCTCTGAAGATCTATCCTGGACTGAACATACTGATGCAGTCACAAAGAAGGCATGACAGTGGCTATATTTAATTAGGGATTTGAGGAGATTTGGTATGTCAACAAGGACACTGGCAAATTTCTACAGTTGTACCACGGACAGCATTCTAACTGGCTGCATCACCATCTGGTATGGATGGGGTGGGGGGGCACTACACAGGATCAAAATAAACTGTAGAGAGTCGTTAACTTAATCAGCTCCATCATGGGAAGTAGCCTCCACAGTAACCAGGACATCTTCAAAGAGCAATTCCTCAAAGAGGCAGCATCCATCATTAAGGACCAACAACACAGGACATGCCCTCTCCTTGCATCAGAATGGAGGTACAGAAGCCTGAAAGCACACACTCAATGATTCAGGAACAGTTTCTTCTCCTCTGCCATTCGAATTCTAAATGGGCATTGAAGACTCGAACACTACCGCTACTTCTTTATTTTTATTTTTGCACTACTTTTTAATTTAACTGCAATTGATGATTTGTTTTTTCCTTTTCTATTATCATGTACTGTGTTGGACAAATTTCATGACATACGCCAGTGATATTAAACCTGATTCTGATATATGGGGATCAGGAGAAATAGTCACTTTTTCCAAAGTCCAATGCAAACTGACCACCTATACGTGCACGGCAACACGGGTGGCATGGTTGCCCAGCAGTTCGTACAGTGCTTTACAGCACCAGTAATAGGGATTCATTTCCCGGCGCTGTCTGTGAGGAGACTACACGTTCTCCCCATGACTAGGTTTCCTCCCAAAATCAAAAGATGTCCAGTTTATTGTTACTAAGTTGTGGGCATGCTGTGTTGGTGCCAAAAAAGTGGCAACACTCACAGACTAACTCCCGTACATCTTTGGACTGTGGTGGTCATTAATGAAAATTATTCATTTCAGGGCACGTTTCAATGAAGACATGACAGATGAAGATCATCTTTAAAGGGGATGAAGAGGGGAGTGAAAGTCCAAGGTCTATGCTGAAAGGATGCTGATTACGCAGCGTACGATGTGGAATATTGCCTCATCCTGCCAATTCATCTCAGATTCTAGTATGGAAACACCAATGCCCTTGATCAGAAAGGCTCAAGGTTCAAAGTCAATTCATTATCAAAGTACATTTTCTTGTGGGCACACACAGTAAATCCAAAAACCACAATAGAATCAATGAAAGACCGCTCCCAACAGGACAGACAAATAACCAATGTGAAACTGTGCAAATACAAAAGAAAAAATATTAATAATAGATAAATAAGCAATAAATATCAAGAACATACAAAAAGCCTACAAAGACTAGTGGATACAGTGCAGTCCATCACAGGTAAAGCCCATCCTACCACTGAGCACGTCTACAAGGCATGATGGCACGGGAAAGCAGCATCCATCATCAAGGACCCCCACCATCCAGGCCATGCTCTCTTTTCATTGCTGCCATAAGGGAGGTGGCATGGGAGTCTCAGGTCCCTTACCAGCAGGTTCAGAAATAGTTATTACCCCATAATTGTCAAGATCCTGAACCAGAGGATATAACCTCACTTGCCCCATCAATGAACTGTTCCCACAATCTGTTGACTCATTATCAAGGACTCTTCATTTCATGTTCTCGATATTTCTTGCTTTTTAAAAAAAATATTATTATTTTGTTTTTCTTTTTTTGTTCTGCAGTTTGCTGCTTTTGCACATTGGCTGTCTGTCCATCTTGTATGTGGTTCTTCATTGATTCTACTGTGCTTCTTTGAATTTACTGTGAATGTCTGCAAGAAAATGAATCTCAGGGTTGCCTATAATGACATATACCCACATTGATAAAACAATTACTTTGCACTTTCATCAATTACATTACAGAGACCCAAACAAAAGTTACTGTCAATAGTGGTACTCACCTGTCTCCATAGGAGACATCAAAATTTTCAATTTTAATGTCATATGACTTGTTCTTTCCTGAAGCTTCCAAGCGGCTTTCTTTCTTATTGGAAGCTTGGCTGGCCGAGGCTTCCTCGAGAACCCTAAATACAAATAATATATTAAATTACTAAGCAATTGTTAACATAATGAAAGACTATTGAGGTGCAAGCAACATCTGAATTTGGACAATCATCAATAAGCTTCTGCTGCCATTTCAATTTCAGAAGGTCCAGACTCACATCATTCCACAGATGTGCAGAAGAGAGCATCCGAACATGCTGCAACACTGCATGGCATACAGACTGCACAGCAAAGCACAGGAAGACCTCATAATTTTATGTACAGACACTCCTGTGCCTAGCGTTACTTTATGGACATTCAACCAATGTATATATATGCTATCTTATGTATTTATACAGACTTTTTCATAGAACAGTAGTAATTTTATGCATTGCACTGTAATGCTGCCACAAAAAAAAAACAAACTTCATGATATATGTGAGTGATGATACACCTAATTCGGATGTGGTCTCTATTGTGAACTGAGAGTGGGAATGGAGCAGGGGAAGGGAGAGTGGACAGAGCGAGCAGGAAGCACCAGAAACATTCTGTAATCAATAATAAACCAATCGTTTGAAATCAAATGACCTTGTCTGAAGTTTTGGGGCTGGAAGTGTCAGCACCCTTGCCATCCCCTGTCCTGGCACACCTTCTCTGCCACGTCTCAGGCCCCTCCCACAGCATTCCACCCGCGACATTCCCAACATCCTTTACGTCCACCAGTTTTGCAAACTTGCTCTCTGCTCTACATTGACAAATGCCTTAGACACCCTAGCTACATCACTGGTGCCTAGGACTTTTGCACAAATTGTATTTATTCTGTTTTATTATTATTATTGTGTTCTTTCTCATATTGTGCTTTTTTCTGAGCTGCATCAAATCTGGAATTACATTATTTTGTTCTCTTTTACACTGGAAATGACATTAAACAATTTTGAATCTTGAACAGTTGATCTGTATCTGGATCAATGCATGTACCAGTGGGTTCTGTGACCCAATTCAAATAATAATTGTGGCTTAGAAACAGGCTGTTTTGACTCTAATAACACCATCAGAATCACATTTAACATCCTTGGCATATGTCACGAAGTTTGTTGTTTTGCGGCAGCAGTACTTTGATATATATAGTAATATATTAAGAACTATGAAGTTAAATACTTAGAAATATAAAAAAAATAGAAAATTTACAGCACATTACAGGCCCTTTGGCCCACAATGCTATACCGACAATGTAGCCTATGCTAGTAGCCGCCTTGAATTTCCCTACCACATAGCCCTCTATTTTTCCAAGCTCTATGGACCTATCTAAGTCTTTTAAAAGACCCTATATTATATCTGCCTCCACCACCTTCACCAGAAGCACATAGCACATCCTACGCACCCACCACACTCTGTGTGAAAAACTTAACCTCTGACACCCCCCCCCCCCCGGGTACCTACTTCCAAGCAGCTTAAAACTATGCATCCTTGTGTTAGCCACCTCAGCCCTGGGAAAAAGCCTCTAGCTAGCCACACGATCAATGCCTCTCATCACCTTATACACTTTTATCAGGTCACCTCTCATCCTCCGTTGCTCCAAGGAGAAAATGCCAAGTTCACTCAACCTATTCTCATAAGGTAGGCTCTCCAATCCAAGCAACATCCTTGTAAATCTCCTCTGCACTCTTTCTATAGCATCCACATCCTTCCTGTAGTGAGGTGACCAGAACATATATATAAAATTAAATAAGTTGTATATAAGAGAGAACAAAAAAAAGTTAGTGCTCATTGTTCATTCACCCAGGAACTTGAAACTTGCTCAGCCTTTCCACTTCATATGACTCTCACAGATTTATTAAGATATACCATGAACAGCATTCTAACTGTTGCATCACCTTCTGGTCTGGAGGGGCCACTGCACAGGATCGGAAAAAGCTGCAGAAAGTTGTAAACTCTGCCAGTTCGATCATGCATGTTTTTTTCAGTTTATCACAGCCTCCCCAGCATCAAGGACATCTTCAAAAGGTGAGGCCTCAAAAAGGTGGCATCCATCATTAAGGACCCCCATCACCTAGATGAGCTTTTCTCAACCTTTTTGTCCTGGAGGAACCATCAAAATAATTTTCGAGTCTCAGGGTACCACTACATAAAAATTATTATATCTACAGCTCACAGTACATTAGCGTGATCAGTTAAGTTGTAGATATAATAATCCAAAAATAATTGACAATGCTCTTTTGAGTAGAGAATGAATTTTTAGTCAACTTTTCTTGAAAAAAAAGGTAGTTAAACTTAGCTTACCTTTCTTGAAATTAATGTCTTTCTTTCCCTTTCACAAAATTTAAAAACTCATAAGGCAAATATAATAAATTTCTGTTAAATAACTGGCTTACAGCAAAATGGGATTTAATTTTTCTAAAGGTAGGCTCAGTAGGTTTAATTTAAACGTTGTAAATTGATTTTAATTAATGCTATTGAGAATTTATTGCCAATATTAAATAGTAAAAATACTAAAAACCATAAGCCAAAACAATATGAATGAAAATATAGCCTAGGACACAATTTTATACAAGAATTTGGAAAAAAAACATTTCATTACTAAGTGTCATGATCAGGCTCAAAACTCCGCCTAGCATGTGAAACCTGTGCTTGTTTTTTGCTGCACAAATACGCAATTCTGGGTTGAACTTGGGATGAGCACTCATGGATTTCACCATCAACTGCAATAAGACAATTTCTATCCTTGGTCTTGATGCTTATAAAACAAGAGAAAGCTTGCTCACACATGCAAGAAGCTGAAAATGGCAGCACAATGTTCATTGTTTTCCTATGAATGGCAGGATACTCTTCTTCCGAGAAATCCAGAGCTCGCCCAGAGGCAGGTCAATAAATCTCATTTTGAATGCACAGACTGCATCTTACGAAGTTCTCCTTCTCTCAAAGTCCAGTTCTCAGGCTGAGCAGAAGATTCAGAGAAAGGGTCCCTCACGCAGTCATGCACTTGCACTGAAAGGGGGGAAAATACAGTTCAATTTTGTTCTGCGATTCTTCTAGGTGGTTTTCAATGAGACATGAGACGTACTGATATTCTTCCTCACACTCAAGCCCAAGCAGCAGTGGGAACATTTAAAGATTTCTTTTTGCAACATGGTTTTTCCAAAGATTCAGTTTCCTTTTAAATTCAAGAATCTTGCCACTTGAAGACAAAACATTTTCTCCAGGGCCTTGCAGAGCTCTGTTCAACTGCTCCGTATGATAAAAAAATGTCTGCTAAGTAGGCTAGCTTCTGCAGCCATTCTTCATCTTCAAACCACTCAGTAAAATCGAGCCTACTATTTTCTTGAAGGTACCCCTGTAATTCACCTTTCAGTTCAAACCCTGTTGAGAACTCTTCCTCTGCTAAACCTCCAGATTTCTGTGTGTAGTAAATCCGGTGCAAGATGTATGTAAGAGCATCCGGTGTGCTCTTTGTCCAGGTCTTCACTGTTTTTTTTTATAAAAACATTCTCAAGTGAACTAGTCTTTGTTTAATAAAGTTAACCATTTTTGTAGCATCATCCAGAACTTTTTTCATTTCATCTCCAAGAGATTTTGATATCAGCATCTCTGTGAAGAAAGTACGGTGTTGTGACAATGTCAGGATTTTCTTTTTTTTAAAACAAGAGAAATGAAACCTCTCATGGAGCCAGCCATTGATGGGGCATCATCAATACAGGTACCAACACAGTTCCTCTGAGATAGACTTTTTGTTTCCAGAAATGAAGATAAAACATTAAAAATATCTTGACCTTTGCTTACGTCGGGCAGCTGTTTGCAACAGAAAAAGTTTTCTTGAATTTGGCCATCATTTACAAATCTTACAAATGCTGCAACATGCAATTTATTTGTGAAATCTGTTGTTTCGTCAAACTGGATAGAGATGCTGTTGTTTTTTTCAGATTATCACACAAAACCTCTTCAGCATCACGTGACAGGTCATCAATATATCGACTTATCTTACCGTCTGAGAGTGGCCACCTCCTCGCCTGAACAAAAACCATTCAAGATCCCATTCTCGAGATATCAAATATGGTCAACAGTGTTTTTGTCACACACACAGATGTGACTGGGTCCTGAATTGCCCCAATGAACTGTGCTCGATTACCCCTATGAACTGTGCTTTTGAAAAGAGAGGGAGAGAGTTATTTAACACCGACATGTTGTTTTGAAAGAGAGAGAGATGAAGACTGCTCACAGGTTGTTGATACTTTCTTCACGGATATTTGCCTGCTTGTACATTTCTTACACAGACAAAGGAAGGAGGAGTTATTTGAGTGACAGTTGATGCTCCGCATGGGAAAATAAAATTGGAGGTCAGATGATAGACCTCGGACAGCTGTTTTGGAAACTGAATGAGCTTTGTTGTGCCCACAGAAAAAGTGGGTTTTTGGAAGATCGGTCAGGCAGATCGATCAGTGGCTCTTGCAGTGAAAAGAAAAGGCAGTGACCGGTGGGGAGTTGTCCATGTGTCCACCCTTGCCTGGGTGATAGCTCCACCACAGAAAACTGGTCCCCTTTGTTGTGGTCACAGTTGGTGACTTTTAAAGGATTTCATAGAACATAGAAAATAGGTGCAGGAGTAGGCCATTCGGCCCTTCGAGCCTGCACCGCCATTCAGTATGATCATGGCTGATCATCCAACTCAGAACCCTGTACCAGCCTTCCCTCCGTACCCCCTGATCCCTTTAGCCACAAGAGCCATATCTAACTCCCTCTTAAATATAGCCAATGAACTGGCCTCAACTGTTTCCTGTGGCAGAGAATTCCACAGATTCACCACTCTCTGTGTAAAGAAGTTTTTCCTAATCTCGGTCCTAAAAGGCTTCCCCTTTATCCTCAAACTGTGACCCCTCGTTCTGGACTTCCCCAACATCAGGAACAATCTTCCTGCATCTAGCCTGTCCAATCCCTTTAGGATTTTATATGTTTCAATCAGATCCCCGCTCAATCTTCTAAATTCCAATGAGTATAAGCCTAGTTCATCCAGTCTTTCATCATATGAAAGTCCTGCCATCCCAGGAATCAATCTGGTGAACCTCCTTTGTACTCCCTCTATGGCAAGGATGTCTTTCCTCAGATTAGGGGACCAAAACTGCACACAATACTCCAGGTGTGGTCTCACCAAGGCCTTGTACAACTGCAGTAGTACCTCCCTGCTCCTGTACTCGAATCCTCTTGCTATAAATGCCAGCATACCATTTGCCTTTTTCACAGCCTGCTGTACCTGCATGCCCACTTTCAATGACTGGTGTATTGAAGGTGCAGGTCTCGTTGCACCTCCCCTTTTTCTAATCGGCCACCATTCAAATAATAATCTGTTTTCCTGTTTTTGCCACCAAAGTGGATAACTTCACATTTATCCACATTAAATTGCATCTGCCATGAATTTGCCCACTCACCTAACCTATCCAAGTCACCCTGCATCCTCTTAGCATCCTCCTCACAGCTAACACTGCCGCCCAGCTTCGTGTCATCCGCAAACTTGGAGATGATGCATTTAATTCCCTCATCCAAGTCATTAATATATATTGTAAACAACTGGGGTCCCAGCACTGAGCCTTGTGGTACCCCACTAGTCACTGCCTACCATTCTGAAAAGGTCCCGTTTATTCCCACTCTTTGCTTCCTGTCTGCCAACCAATTCTCTATCCACATCAATACCTTACCCCCAATACCCTGTGCTTTAAGTTTGCACACTAATCTCCTGTGTGGGACCTTGTCAAAAGCCTTTTGAAAATCCAAATATACCACATCCACTGGTTCTCCCCTATCCACTCTACTGGTTACATCCTCAAAGAATTCTATGAGATTCGTCAGACATGATTTTCCTTTCACAAATCCATGCTGACTTTGTCCGATCATTTCACCGCTTTCCAAATGTGCTGTTATCGCATCCTTGATAACTGACTCCAGCAGTTTCCCCACCACCGACGTTAGGCTAACCGGTCTATAATTCCCCGGTTTCTCTCTCCCTCCTTTTTTAAAAATTGGGGTTACATTAGCCACCCTCCAATCCTCAGGAACTAGTCCAGAATCTAACGAGTTTTGAAAAATTATCACTAATGCATCCACTATTTCTTGGGCTACTTCCTTAAGCACTCTAGGATGCAGACCATCTGGCCCTGGGGATTTATCTGCCTTCAATCCCTTCAATTTACCTAACACCACTTCCCTACTAACATGTATTTCGCTCAGTTCCTCCATCTCACTGGACCCTCTGTCCCCTACTATTTCTGGAAGATTATTTATGTCCTCCTTAGTGAAGACAGAACCAAAGTAATTATTCAATTGGTCTGCCATGTCCTTGCTCCCCATAATCAATTCACCTGTTTCTGTCTGTAGGGGACCTACATTTGTCTTTACCAGTCTTCTTTTCACATATCTATAAAAGCTTTTACAGTCAGTTTTTATGTTCCTTGCCAGTTTTCTCTCATAATCTTTTTTCCCCTTCCTAATTTCGAAGGACAACGAGAAGTTCGATGGCATCAGCTCACCTGAAGACTCAAATCTCTCCCTCTCTCTCTCTCCATCACTACTCAGCTCAATACCATGAACTGAACTGAACTGAACTTTACTCATCATCGTAAGACTGTATCTTCTTACCCCTAGACTTGAAGAAGCTTGGTTTTCACATATATTTCCACATGTACTGATTTACTTACTGATATACAATCATTGCAAACCTGTTTGATTTATCTACATTTATTAGTAGTTACTAATAAAATATTATTAGTTAATAGCAATACAGGACTCCAAAGTGTTTTCCATCTCTGCTGGTTCTTTATTCCCGTCACGGGGTATGTGACAAAGAGGACACACTACAGGCTGCAGAGGCTTTTGAGTTAATGGCCAGGCTGAAAAAACAATGATCATCCATCAGAAGCTCCCTCGTGGCACTTACAACCCGCTTTGGATCACCATTGATGATCATCCTGTTACCACAGTTGAGTAGTTCACCTACCTGGGCAGTGTCATCTCCAACAATGCTACAGTAGTAAGGGACGTTGACAATTGACTCACCAGAGCTGGCTGTGCTTTCGGGCATTAGACAATAGACAATAGACAATAGGTGCAGAAGTAGACCATTCGGCCCTTCGAGCCTGCACCGCCATTCTGAGATCATGGCTGACAATACCCAGTTCCTGCCTTGTCCCTATAACCCTTGATTCCCCTATCCATAAGGTACCTATCTAGCTCCTTCTTGAAAGCATCCAGAGAATTGGCCTCCACTGCCTTCTAAGGCAGCGCGTTCCACACCTCCACAACTCTCTGGGAGAAGAAGTTCCTCCTCAACTCTGTCCTAAATGACATAGCCCTTATTCTTAAACCATGCCCTCTGGTACTGGACTCTCCCAGCATCTGGAACATATTTCCTGCCTCTATCTTGTCCAATCCCTTAATAATCTTATATGTCTCAATCAGATCCCCCCTCAATCTCCTTAATTCCAGCGTGTACAAGCCCAGTTTCTCTAACCTGTCTGCGTAAGACAGTCCAGGCATCCCAGGAATTAACCTAGTGAACCTACGCTGCACCTCCTCCACAGCCAGGATGTCCTTCCTTAACCCTGGAGACCAAAACTGCACACAATACTCCAGGTGTGGTCTCACCAGGGCCCTGTATAAATGCAAAAGGATTTCCTTGCTCTTGTACTCAATTCCCTTTGTAATAAAGGCACCTCCAGAAACATGTGTGGAAGAACCACCAGCTGCATCTGTCCACAAAAATCCAGGTGTACAGTTCCAGTGCTTCCATTAGTGCTGTTTCTGCTCCATCATGGATATCAGTTAGCAGGATCGTGTCTCCAACAATGAGGTCCTGGAAAAGGTTCAATTTCCAAGTATTGAAGCCACTTTGCGGCTCAGCAGCTCCACTGGCAACTCACATTACCGAAAACAGTACTCTACGGAGAACTCTCTCAGGGGTACAAAGACCAACTTAAGCAGCAGCTCTCTCAGTCAAATATCGAGGTCAACAATTGGCAGCAGCTGGCTTGTGACTGAGATCACAGGAGAACTCTGTTCCACGGCGTAGCCAAGAATTTTAAGGAATCCAGGAGAGTGACTGCTGATGAGAAGAGCAGAATGAGGGAGGATCCTTCTACCCAAGCACCAGCATCCCAACTGTTCCTGGGTCCCTACTGTTCCAGAACCTTCAGAACCAGAATTGGCCTTTACAGTCACTAAAGATTATGCCTTCGCTCCTGAGAACCCTTCTTCCTTCCTGATCTTTGCAAGCAAAGAACCAGCCATCATCATCATCGAGCGCGAAACCTTTTCAACATCTTGTAGTGCATCTTGTCCTAGCATTTTACCCACTATAATTTTATATGCTGGCATTATTACGTTCTCACCTACTGTGAGACTTTTCCTTCTCTGGGTAATAGGTTCTGCTAAAGTAGCTTAATTCCTGGTTCCTTTTACTGACTGTGACTTTACTAATAAAAGCTTTACACTGCTTGCTTTGAGATTCCAATAGCACTCTTATGTATCATACGGCTGTGATTTGTAGTTAAGCATCATTTCAATTTTGCTAGAGCCATTGCTACATTTGTAAATTATTTGCTACAGACTAGACACAATGGAATAGGACGACATAGATCACCGGTCCATGTAAAACCCATTGATAAATAGCTTTCATTGTAAAGACAGACTTTTCTTGTGTCCATTGTTGCTCTAGGGCAGTGAAATAACTCAGAAGATTGTAATTCAAAAATCACCACACTGGACCATTAAACATATATGTAAAACACAGGGGTTCATAAAATATAAAAATGGGTGAGTCCATTTAATGCTCAGAAAACACATTTCACACTCAACACACATCAAAGTTGCTGGTGAACGCAGCAGGCCAGGCAGCATCTGTAGGAAGAGGTGCAGTCGACGTTTCAGGCCGAGACCCTTCGTCAGCAACTTTCAAATCCCTTACTCACTCTTCCTTCAGTTAGTCCTGACGAAGGGTCTCGGCCTGAAACGTCGACTGCACCTCTTCCTACAGATGCTGCCTGGCCTGCTGCGTTCACCAGCAACTTTGATGTGTGTTGCTTGAATTTCCAGCATCTGCAGAATTCCTGTTGTTTACATTTCACACTCATCAGCTTACTATCCTCTCCTCTGTGCAATACAACGCTCACCAATTATCAATGGTCCCCTATCTCACTTCGAAAACTGAGAATGGACTCAAGCAAACAAACACGGTCCTATTGTGCACTGACACACTGGGCTGAGAGTCCTCTAATGTGATTACTAATGGGGCTGCTCAGTCACTGCCCACCTCTGCAAGAGCAGGCATCGCGTGGCATGTGAAGTTCAAAAAATTATGTTTATTTTTTTCAGCACAATCTCTTGCAAAACCCCGAACGACCTCTCACAGAACCCTAGTTGAGAAACCCAGACCTAAATCATATTCTCTTCTCGATGCTACCACCAGGGAGGAGATACAGGAGCCTGAAGGCAAACACTCAATGTTTGAAGAACAACTTCTTCTCCTCCTCCATTAGATTTTGGAATGGACAATGAACTCATGTACACTATTTCACTATTTTTTGCTCTCATTTTGCATGACTTATTTAATTTAATGAATATATTTCTTATTTGTAATTTGCACATTTTTATTATCATTTATTACAATACCTCGTAATAAAAACTATAAATTAAATAAAAAGTACATATTGTGTCCACTGCAGGAATATCTTCTCCATGTCCACTCATATATAAACACATATATATATGTATCTTTGCCTCCTAAAGGTCAGCCAATCCTCTGTCCATGCTAGCATCTTTCCCGTAATACCATGGGCTCTTACCTTTTAAGCAAGGTAATATGTGTGGCACCTTGTCAAAAACATTCTGAAAATCCAAGTACATAGAACATAGAAAACCTACAGCACAATACAGGCCCTTCGGCCCACAGAGCTGTGCCGAACATGTCCTTACCTTAGAACTACCTAGGCTTACCCATAGCCCTCTATTCTTCTAATCTCCATGTACCTATCCGGGAGCCTCATAAAAGACCTTATCGTTTCCACCTCCACCGCCTCCGCCGGCAACCCATTCCATGTACTCACCACTCTCTGCATAAAAAACTTACCCCTGACATCTCCTCAGTGCCTCTGTAAACAATATCTACTGTCTTTTTTTACTATCCTTTGCCTCCACCACATCTGTTTCCATCTTCTCCATTTCCCATACATCTGCGACATGCACTCACCCCATCTTCCTGCCGCCTTAACAGTGATAGGAGTTCCTATTGTCCTTACCTCCCACCCCATTAGCCTCCACGTCCGACACATCATTCTCTACAACTTCCGCCATCTCCAACAGGATCCTACCACTAATCATACCTTTACCTCCCCTGCCCCCAAGACTTTCCGCAGGGATTTCTCCCTCCATGATTTCCTTGCTCATTCATCCCTCCCCACTAATCTCACTCCTGCACATCCCTGCAAACTGCCTAAGTGCTACACCTGCCTATTCACTTCCTTTCTCACCACAATTTGGGCCCCAAACTGTCCTTCCAAGTGAGGCAACACTTCACCCGTGAACCTGCTGAGGCCGTCTATTGTCTCTAATGCTCCCAATACAGCCTCCACTACATTGGTGAGACCCATCGGGTACCGCTTCATTGAGCACCTCTGCTCCATCTGTCACAGTAAAACTTCCCAGTGGCCAAGCATTTTAACTCTGATTCCCATTCATGTTCCAACAAGTCAGTCCATGGTCTCTTCTTCTGCCAAGGCGAGGCCACCTTCAGGGTGGAGGGGCAATATTCGGTAGCCTTCAATCTGATGGCATGATAGCATGAATGTCGATTTCTCTTTGTGGTGAAGAAGTATTTTTCCTCTCTCCCTCCTTCTATTCCCCACTCTGGCCTTTCAGCTCTTCTTACCTGCCCATCACTTCCCCTGGGTTTCCTCTCCTGTGGTCCAGCCTCCTCTCCAATAGATTCTTCTGCTCCAACCCCTTAACTTTTCTACCCACGTCTTCACCTATCACTCTCTAGCTATCCTCTTGTCCCTCTCCCCAACTTTTTATTCTGGGTTACTTTCCCATTCCTTTCCAGTCCTGATGAAGGGTCTCGGCCCAAAAAGGCATCTTTTTTTTCATTTAATTAAATGCCACCCGACCCACTGAGTTCCTCCAGCATCTTGTGTGTGTTGTTTTGTCTATTTTGCGTGTTATTTTCTCGAAGAATTCCAACTGATTTGACAGGCAAGATTTTCCCTTGAGGAAACCACACTGACTTTGGTCCAAGTACCCCAAAAACCTCATCCTTAATAATGGACTCCAACATCTTTCCAACCACTGAAGTCAGGCTAACTGGCCTATAATTTCCTTTCCTCTGCCTCCCTCCCTTCTTCAGTTCAGTGACATTTGCAATTTTCCACTCCTCAGAAACCATTCCAAAACCTGCTGATTCTTGAAAGATCAGTTCACTTAGTTGATACATTCAAAAATTAGCTCAGAACTAATTTATTTAACCTTGCTTTTAACTGACATCTTTTTGTCTTTTATTTTCATGTTTTTTTTTAAAATTTTGTTTGCACGTTATCACATTGTAAAGCACTTTGAACCATATGAAAAGTTCTCTATAAATAAGATTTTTTTGGGGGGGAGAGGTGTACGGGTGTCCAGGGAGAGGATAGCATCTCTGATGAAGGGGCTTGTCATGTCTATTCTGGGGCAACTCACTCACCTTTGGTTCCCACCGGACACTCAGCTCTCACCTGTGCCCCCAAGTAACCATAGCCCGGTACACCGCTTCGAGAGGCTGGCTAAACCAGGTGAGGACAGCCTGATGAGACAGGGCCATGCCTGTCCTAGCACGCGAAGTCAGCTCCAGCGGACCAGCAGATGAGATCTACAGTGAGATCCAATGGCTATGAAGGTGGTACTGCAACGCTCCATGGAAAGTAAAGGGCATCACAGCAACCAAGGAAGACCCCAGTTTATGACACTTCTTTGTACCACTGGACCTGGACTTCTGAGGTCGGCAGTAAGGAAATGTCCCAGTTTTAACACTTTAAAAAAAATCTCCCGCAAAGGTTTCCTGTCATTGTCAGACATGATAGATAACCACCATCACCATTTTTATGTGAGAGTCTAGGGATACATAGAAACATAGAAAATAGGTGCAGGAGTAGGCCATTTGGCCCTTCGAGCCTGCACCGCCATTTATTATGATCATGGCTGATCATCCAACTCAGAACCCCACCCCAGCCTTCCCTCCATACCCCCTGACCCCCGTAGCCACAAGGGCCATATCTAACTCCCTCTTAAATATAGCCAATGAACTGGCCTCAACTGTTTCCTGTGGCAGAGAATTCCACAGATTCACCACTCTCTGTCTGAAGAAGTTTTTCCTAATCTCAGTCCTAAAAGGCTTCCCCTTTATCCTCAAACTGTGACCCCTCGTTCTGGACTTCCCCAACATCGGGAACAATCTTCCTTCATCTAGCCTGTCCAATCCCTTTAGGATCTTATACATTTCAATCAGATCCCCCCTCAATCTTCTAAATTCCAACGAGTACAAGCCCAGTTCATCCAGTCTTTCTTCATATGAAAGTCCTGCCATCCCAGGAATCAATCTGGTGAACCTTCTTTGTACTCCCTCTATGGCAAGGATGTCTTTCCTCAGA
Organism: Mobula hypostoma; assembly: GCF_963921235.1. NCBI lineage: Eukaryota > Metazoa > Chordata > Chondrichthyes > Myliobatiformes > Myliobatidae > Mobula > Mobula hypostoma. The sequence continues at coordinate 3,652,713 of NC_086100.1, read as the reverse complement.
TTAGGGGACCAAAACTGCACACAATACTCCAGGTGTGGTCTCACCAAGGCCTTGTACAACTGCAGTAGTACCTCCCTGCTCCTGTACTCGAATCCTCTCGCTATAAATGCCAGCATACCATTTGCCTTTTTCACTGCCTGCTGTACCTGCATGCCCACTTTCAATGACTGGTGTATAATGACACCCAGGTCTCGTTGCACCTCCCCTTTTCCTAATCGGCCACCATTCAGATAATAATCTGTTTTCCTGTTTTTGCCGCCAAAGTGGATAACCTCACATCTGTCCACATTAAATTGCATCTGCCATGAATTTGCCCACTCACCCAACCTATCCAAGTCACCCTGCATCCTCCTCACAGCTAACACTGCCGCCCAGCTTCGTGTCATCCGCAAACTTGGAGATGCTGCATTTAATTCCCTCATCCAAGTCATTAATATATATTGTAAACAACTGGGGTCCCAGCACTGAGCCTTGCGGTACCCCACCAGTCACTGCCTGCCATTCTGAAAAGGTCCCGTTTATTCCCACTCTTTGCTTCCTGTCTGCTAACCAATTCTCTATTCACATCAATACCTTACCCCCAATACCGTGTGCTTTAAGTTTGCACACTAATCTCCTGTGTGGGACCTTGTCAAAAGCCTTTTGAAAACCCAAATATACCACATCCACTGGTTCTACCCTATCCACTCTACTAGTTACATCCTCACTACTAGTTACATCCTCAAAAAATTCTATGACATTCGTCAGACATGATTTTCCTTTCTCAAATCCATGCTGACTTTGTCCGATCATTTCACCGCTTTCCAAATGTGCTGTTATCACATCTTTGATAACTGACTCCAGCAGTTTCCCCACCACTGATGTTAGGCTAACCGGTCTATAATTGCCCGGTTTCTCTCTCCTTCCTTTTTTAAAAAGTGGGGTTACATTAGCCACCCTCCAATTCTCAGGAACTAGTCCAGAATCTAACAAGTTTTGAAAAATTATCACTAATGCATTCACTATTTCTTGGGCTACTTCCTTAAGCAGTCTGGAATGCAGACCATCTGGCCCTGGGGATTTATCTGCCTTTAATCCCTTCAATTTACCCAACACCACTTCCCTACTAACATGTATTTCGCTCAGTTCCTCCATCTCACTGGACCCTCTGTCCCTTACTATTTCTGGAAGATTATTTATGTCCTCCTTAGTGAAGAAAGAACCAAAGTAATTATTCAATTGGTCTGCCATGTCCTTGCTCCCCATAATCAATTCACCTGTTTCTGTCTGTAGGGGACCTACATTTGTAGGTCCAGTCTTTTCCTTTTTACATATCTATAAAAGCTTTTACAGTCAGTTTTTATGCTCCCTGCCGGTTTTCTCTCATAATCTTTTTTCCCCTTCCTAATTAAGCCCTTTGTCCTCCTCTGCTGAACTCTGAATTTCTCCCAGTCCTCAGGTGAGCCACTTTTTCTGGCTAATTTGTATGCTTCTTCTTTGGAATTGATACTATCCCTAATTTCTCTTGTCAGCCACGGGTGCACTACCTTCCTTGATTTATTCTTTTGCCAAACTGGGATGAACAATTGTTGTAGTTCATCCATGCAATCCTTAAATGCTTGCCATTGCATATCCACCGTCAATCCTTTAAGTGTCATTTGCCAGTCTATCTTAGCTAATTCACGTCTCATACCTTCAAAGTTACCCCTCTTTAAGTTCAAAACCTTTGTTTCTGAATTAACTATGTCACTCTCCATCTTAATGAAGAATTCCACCATATTATGGTCACTCTTACCCAAGGGGCCTCTCACGACAAGATTGCTAATTAACCCTTCCTCATTGCTCAAAACCCAGTCTAGAATAGCCTGCTCTCTAGTTGGTTCCTCGACATGTTGGTTCAAAAAACCATGCCGCATACATTCCACGAAATCCTCTTCCTCAGCACCTTTACCAATTTGGTTCACCCAATCTACATGTAGATTGAAGTCACCCATTATAACTGCTGTTCCTTTATTGCACACATTTCTAATTTCCTCTTTAATACCATCTCCGACCTCACTACTACTGTTAGGTGGCCTGTACACAACTCCCACCAGCGTCTTCTGCCCCTTAGTGTTACGCAGCTCTACCCATATCGATTCCACATCTTCCCGGCTTATGTCCTTCCTTTCTATTGCGTTAATCTCTTCTTTAACCAGCAACGCCACCCCACCTCCTTTTCTTTCATGTCTATCCCTCCTGAATATTGAATATCCCTGAACGTTGAGTTCCCATCCTTGGTCACCCTGGAGCCATGTCTCTGTGATCCCAACTATGTCATAATCATTAATAACAATCTGCACTTTCAATTCATCCACCTTGTTACGAATGCTCCTTGCATTGACACACACAGCCTTCAGGCGCTCTTTTACAACTCTTAGCCCTTATACAATTATGTTGATGTCTTGCTGATTGCCTAATTTAAGGAGGTGTGAGAGAGACTGAGACTGTGAGTGAGGGGAGAGAGAGGGGGAGAAAGAGGGGGGGGAGAGAGAGGGGGAGAAAGAGGGGGGGGAGAGAGAGGGGGAGAAAGAAGGGGGGAGGGGGGAAGAGGGGGGAGAGGGGGGAGGGGGGAGTGAGGGGGAGGGGGGAGAGGGGAAGAGGGGGGAGCGTGGGGAGAGGAGGGGAGGGGGAGGGGGAGAGAGGGAGAGAGCAGGGAGAGAGAGAGAGAGCAGAGAGAGAGAACAGGGAGAGAGAGAGAACAGGGAGAGAGAGAGCAGGGAGAGAGAGCGAGCAGGGAGAGAGAGAGAGAGCGAGAGCAGCGAGAGAGAGAGAGCAGGGAGAGAGAGAGAGCAGGGAGAGAGGGAGAGAGAGAACAGGGAGAGAGAGAATGGAGAGAGAGAGAGAGAGAGAGCAGGGAGAGAGAGAGAACAGGGAGAAAGAGAGAGCAGGGAGAGAAAGAGAGAGCAGGGAGAGAGAGAGAGAACAGGGAGAGAGAGAGAACAGGGAGAGAGAGAGAACGGAGAGAGAGAGAGAACAGGGAGAGAGAGAACAGGGAGAGAGAGAGAACAGGGAGAGAGAGAGAGCAGGGAGAGAGAGAGAGCAGGGAGAGAGAGAGAGCAGGGAGAGAGAGCAGGGAGAGAGAGA